>NW_009600834.1:13745-20366 GCF_000690535.1 Cariama cristata
GACTCCCTTCCCTGGGAGTGTGGGTCCGGAGGTGAGCCTCCGAGTAAGTCATGGGAGTCGAGATCCTGCTTGCAGTAAATCTGGAGAAAGACCAGTGCTCCCACTGTCCCTTCCACTTTCCCTCTCCCGTTCAGGGTAGAAAGAGGTGCAGGACCACCCTGTGAGCCACAGCTTTCAGGGGTCCTGCTCAACCCCTGGGCAACCTCACTGCGGGAAACCCAGGAATGTATTTATCTTTGCTGGATAGATCATAAAGTGTATGTGAATAATGTAATTCAGTTGATCGCTGAATGTACTTCTGCTTTAAAAGAGGACTAAAATGTGAAACGGTAAATGAAGCAGGCATGTCTCTGTCTCTACAGATGACCAAACTGATTTGACTGTAGTGAAAATGCAGCCAAAAAGATCAGAATGTAAGTCTGTTCAGTTTAACCAGCAAAACCTATCCCCTCAAAGGACTACCAGGAAAGGATTCACTTTTAGTTAAGCTATTCATTTTGCAGGAGAAAGCTACGTCTCTTATTCTCAAATTAAATTTATTTACCCACATGTAAGGGGAACAAAAAGCGAGCCTGAGAGATACCCTGAGGTTTAAAATTCAGTAGATTTTGCTTCTGGTTCCATTAGATTCTTTCCTTCTTGAATTTCAAAGACTTTTAAGCAACTGCTACATAGGAAAATTACACAAACCAATCTGACTTTCAGGAGAATGATAGTTATGGCGGAACCTTGGAAAAAGCTGTAAGAGGCCAGCTTAAAGTACTAGGCCTGTCTTATTGTCAGTCTCATAACACTGCCCTATGTTCAGCCGTGATGATAGTCTGTTTTCCTTGGCAGGTTTTCATATTGCATTCAGGATAGCAATGTTATTTCAAGCTGAACAACAGCAACAACTATTCATGTCCTTCAAACAACACATCCCATGTATCTTTACTGTCAACTAATCTGATTCGTATATATAAATGATCACCCTGTCAGTTTATCGGAAAGGACCCAGTCATACATCCTCTTACTTCAGGGGAAAATCACAATAGCCTTAAGAAAAAAACTTGCTCTGAATACCAAGATGTAGCTGATACCAGAAAAATGGGAGCAGTTGGCAAATGGAAGCGGCACAGTCCCTTCCTTCCCATGCCAGCCCATCGGTGCTGCGACTTAGTTTATCCCAGTGAACTCCTGATACTCTGGGGCCTTGGGTATTTGTTCTGATTCCTTGCCTGTAATCCCACCTATGGAGTAAGATAGCGGACTGAGACCGGGGCCAGTTAAACCTGATGCTGATCCTACCACATTCTTTCCCAATGGCATGAGGAAAGTCCAGGGCAGTGATAGAAATCTCCCCTCTCCAGGATTCAAGCAGCATATCCCATCTTTGTCCCTATGAAAGCCTAGCTCTAGTGCCCTAGGAAGAGCACCGGGAAATAATTTTTTATATCTATATACAGATACACAAAATATATATATGGGAGGCAATTGCTGATGATGACACTTCCAACAAATAGAATCGAGTTCTTGATTCCACTTGCCGTCCTAGATAAAAACCCCGTTGAAACACGTGCAGTGGAAATCCACCAAAAAGGAGGATATTGCATCCACTCTATAAGAAAGGTCATGGAAAGCACCAGGGAGGTCTGCTCCTCCTGATTTTCTTGCCCACCAGCACAAAGTGAAGTCATAATCTTTTAGCTTCAGCTTCCCATCGGTACAAAAGGCCTGTTTTCTCACTTACACAGAAGGCTTGGGAGGATAATCTTTTTAGAGGCAGTCACACACTACACCAAGAGTAGCCACAACAAAGAGACAGCCTCCACTGGCAAAGTCTTTGGGGGAGCTTAGAGTTGAGTTTTAACTGAATCCGACATCTTACCATGCATTACGAATACATATATAGAGTATTTGGTATATGTGGCACTTACAAGAAATAGCAGGCTTTTAAAATAGCCAATTAACTGATTAAAAACTATACCTGTGTCCTTTGAAAGATAAAAATACACGTTTCTGTTAAACAGTTAAAAAAACTACCTACCTTCTTAAAATTCTCCTTAGTAAGTCTCTGACTTTATACTGTCCCTTCTAAATCTCTCAAGTGTTTTTTGAGGAGCAGCCTGAATCCCAGTCTGTCCCGACAGACTAGCACACCCACCTTCAGTCAGCGCTAGCAGGGCTCTGGCTCCAGGGGAACAATGACAACGCCGTGGTCTTGTCATCTGGAATATCCATTTAGCATCCTATTTTTTCAAATATTTCATGTTTGGTCTTCATTGTTCTTTAACCTAAGTTCTGTAAAATCTGAAGGCAAAAATATGTAGTTAAGTTTCACAGTGATCGAGGATTATCTGACTGGTGGAACTGTGATACGTTAGAAAATATCTTGTAGCCCCTAAAGAGGAAAAAAAAAATCAATCACAGAACCTATGAAACTATTCTAACTGCTGTTTCATAAAATGTTTAGCTGTTTTGCGTGTTATAAAAGCCAATTTATCAGAGTTATAAATAACAGTACAGCACACTAGAAGTCAGATTAATGTATACCAACGCAAAATGTATTCCATCAAGCAGTACAGTCATTCATGTAGATAGCTTTAGTCAGTTTATTACTAACCTGATTGGATGCTCAGGATGCTTATAATGGATTTAATTTGGTAATAATAAAGTATTGCTTATGCTAATGGTGCTATCCAGATTAATAGGTTTTAAATGGTTAGTGCTATTTTCTTTTCTCTTCCTGACTAATGAACTAGTCTGTATCTGCGCTGTACATTGAATGATGGAGACCAATAATTTAAGCAATGTCATTACAGTAGTATCAGTATGGGATATCTGAAAGGGTTTTTTCTTATACGTTAGGAGGTAAAGTAAAAGTTTATGAAGGAGAAGTGCTCTCAGTGTTTCATGCGTGCAACAGAAGCTGTAAATAGCTGACACAACACTAGGAAATTGGGACTGTTTGAGTGCCTCACCACTCCTCACTCAAACCATCTGTCAGGCACTTCTTTCGGAAAAAAAATAAACCACCACAATTTTTAGAAATGTTTGTTCTGAAAATGCAAATTAGTATTTTTAAATTTATTTCCCGTCATGTACATGGATCTGTTTCGTACACCACGTCTGCACGGAGATACGGTGCCTATTTAACTACTTCAGAAAAAGGCTGTGGAGGCTCAGGCAGCCCATCGAAGAGAAGTTTGAAATCTCTGGTTAGCTTTGCTAAAGGAGAAGGTGCGGAGTGGCGGAGGACAGACAGAGTGCGGTCTGACAAGTGTCTTCAGCTTGTGTCCAGCTCAGTTGCAGACGCTGAAAAAGCCAGTTTTGCCCTTGCCTCTCCTGCTCACCTCCTCCAGCCCCCGTTGCCGGCGTATGGCGGGGGCCCCAGGCGCCTCCCACAAGGAGCCGCGGCGGCGGCGGAGCGGTGGTGGAACAGCGGGGCTGGGGACATCGGGAAGGGGAAGCTCATCTCTCTCAGTGACACCATGGACTTCCAGCACTTTAAGCAGCTCGTGAAACTTCGCTGCAAAGCTCCAGCTCAGCAGACTGCTCAAATATGTGCCTAGCTTGAGCCACACAGGCTATCGGGAAGAAAATAGTGAAGCACATGCTTTAACTTAAAGCACATTATTAAGCGCTTCCTGAATCGAGATGATTTCCTTCTTGGTATTTCTTCTCTTCCCATCCACTTCATTTCCCTCATTGCATATTGCCAGCTATCCCTCGACTTTCCGACTGCGCATCTTTTCATTCTCTTAGCCCACCTCCCTCTCGATGTGTAACACGGGGCCAGGGCACGGCTAACGCCTGTTGCCCAGCAGTGCCCGTGGTTCCCGGCAGGGTTTTGGCTGGTGCCAAAGAGCACTCTGCCAGATACAGCTCAGCACGGCCCGGGGAATGGCACGGGCTCAGGGCCGTGTGTGTGTGCGTGACGCCGCTCTATGTGGGGGAGGCATTAAAGATGCACGAAGTCCTCAGGGACAGAGAACGGGCCCTGGTTCGTTGACTAGCATACCTATAGCCTTGTTGACTTCCATGTTGTACGAGGCTAGTTAAAGAGGGGTAAGAACCGAATTAAAAAGTCCAAATAGCTTTAACTGAGTTTGGATTTGGCTTTCCATACCGGCCTGTTCTGGCATCAGAACCTATGGTATGGAGGGAAAAAATCTACTTCTGCACCATTTCTAATTGCTGTGCTGTCTCCTGTGGCCTTGGAGAGGCACATAAGGGAAATAAGAAGCTTGTAAATACTGCGCTGTAAGGCAGCTAGTCAGTCCGAGACAGCATAATTAAAGATCGCAAACTGTAGGCAAGTTTAGGTCACCAGCTACCTGATCTGTTGGCCCAACTATTTCTTTAATCAGAAGAAAGTTTTACTCTTGATTGCACTACCAGCACTTCATTGAAGCCAAACTTGATACTTTCTGTTGTCTCAGGACTTAGATGTTTGTTAGGCTTTCCACAAATGTTCTTCTTCAGTTGCGGTAGCTTGAATGGTACGGAGTATGCAGGCAATATCTTGTTATTAAATGAGCAATGCCTCTGCAGTCTCTGAAGTCCTGTTGGGATGATGATGGACATCTAGCACTGAAGAAGATTAGCAAATCTGTCAGGCTGGATTAGTGTCAACGCAGCCACCTATTTTGATCTGTGTATTATCTCCTTTAATAGACTGTTCTACTCGTATTTCCTTTAATTTGTCTGAAGCTATATCTGACCTCATGGATTCAGTGATTTTTTTCCCCCACAGCATCTCCCACTTTCTTACTGTATCTGGCTGCCAGAATATTTTTTACATTTTATTCTTTTGACCAAAATCCATGTTCGTTTACACTTCAGGAACATCTGTTGCCTACAGTAATCAACTGTCTTTAGCCATATTTTGGTTTTTGCTCTGAAACTGAAGATGCAATTTTTATTTTTTGGAAGAAAAGCATTTCACCTAAACTATTTAACAGACCTTTACACCTACCTGGGGCAAAGAAAATAAGAAAAAAAAGATGCCTTTAATTTATTATATGGCTGTGAGTGAGGCTTCCATGCCCATTGCTCACAGCACACAGGGTTAGCTGCTGCCAACCTTTCAGTAGTTTCAAAAATTTCTGGATTGTTGAAATATAATTACAGTTTAAATGAAGATGCCACCGAACTTTTAATTTGCTCTTTTAGTCATTTCTACAGTCCAGGGACCTTGAGCCAGGAATGCTGATGGCCATGCTGTAAGCCCAGGGGTGATTCTCTATTTATATCTGTTGGCATCCACCAACCAACTTTCCCCAGCTGAACAGGCTTCTTGCTTGACAAAACATTCCATTTTTTAGCTTTAGGGTAAAAATGCATTTTAAACAGTCTGTCCATGTCCTTATTGACCAAAAAGACAATCTAACTCAGTTTTTTTTCCCATCTCCAGTGATTCCTCATAATTATACTGAGACCACAACTAAAACTGTTAACAAACAATGCCCAATCAATGCAACCTGTTTGAATTTAGTAGTGCCCACCCACATGAAAAACCCAATAATTCTCCAAAAGTAAGAAAACCATGTACATGCATACTAATAGTCACTGGAGATGGGAAAGTGTTTTATTAGTGTACTGATTTGGGCCAAATTGTACTTCTCCTCCTAGAGGTGTGTAAGAAATGTCACTGCCTATGAGAAAGGATGGAGGGCACAGGACTGTAAACTCTAGGACACAAGCGTTTGTTTAGCTTTAAGCCCAAGAGAACATCACTGAAATCAGTAGGTTTATTCCTGCACTTACCAGTAGATATACCTTTACATCCCAGCTGGACTTCAGACTTGACTGTACTATATGGACTCCATGCAATTTTACCCAGTCCCTGTTGATGTAAGAATCATCGTGCGGTCCTTAGCGAGTCTTAAGTGATATTAAATATTCCATTAGAGAAATGTTGTTTCCGTTACAGTTTACAATTTTAACATTTAAAGACTATCATTAAAATACGTAGCTTTATCGCATACTTTTTTTCGTATATGTAGCAGATTGCTACTTACTGGCAACTGGTCATGTATTAATTTTTCAGAAACCTGTTTCCTGAATATGACTAATGACTTGCGTCCCTTTCATATCTCTTTATTACAGATGAATGCTATATGGGTTCTGAAATGCAAAACATATGCTGAACACCTAATTGGGCTGACAATGGTTCAAAAATAGTAGAAGTTCAAAAAATCAGTTAATACAAAGTTTTCTGTCGGGGTGTTTCACATTTATAAACTTGTGGTATTCAGAAAATAGAGTTTATATTGATCTTTTAGCTATTAGGATTGGTTACGCCGTGACAAATCAGTATACTGCTGGAGATCTTTTAATGCATTTCTGTTTTCAAAGCAGAAAATGTAACATGCTCTGCAATGTCTCTTTCATTATGAAGGAGAAAGACAGTTCAAGGATGAGCTGAAATTGTCATTGAATGATTCTCCATATAATCTTTGAAACTGAAAATCATGAAAAAGCCCAAAAGTAGTCACATGTTTGCCGCAAGAGAGGCTAATAGTGACTGAAAAAAACCCCATACATTGGTAGCAAGATAAGAGCTGCCACTACTGTGCCCAGATGAGAGCTCCGTGTAATTTATTGTCCTCAAAGTGTGGCCAGTTACATCGCTTAGGG
>NW_009600834.1:20397-20994 GCF_000690535.1 Cariama cristata
AGAATTTCCTCTTTTTGTCTCCTATACTTTTTCCATGATACTCCCACTTCTGCCAGTCAGCGAGTGGTTTAGGGACTGAACCCCTGAGCATCCGCATCCTTATGGGCCGTTGTTTTCAGAGCCGATAACGGAGCCTATCTCACAGCTAATGAGGCGAATCTCATTTTGAAGACATTCATACTTTGGCACCCCACAGCATTCTTCTGCCCCAGGTCCACGCTTTAACCGTGTGCTGTGTCTAGAAGTGGTTCTTTTTGCTTGTTTTGAATCTGCGAAACCTGGTAGCTTTCTTGGAGGGAGGGAGGGAATGAGGGACGGCACCCTATTATTTTTTAGATTTTGAGAATATCGAAGTGAGTGTTCGCTTCTGGCTCACTCTCTTGTCGTGATTAATAATTTAATAGAGACTACGAAAGGGATGGCCATCCTTCGTAATCCACAAACCCCTTCCTGCATCTGGGAGCCTTGGTGGCCGGCACGCATGCCTCAGGACTAGAAGGGCAGGGAGCTGGAGGAGCGGTTCGCAGCCAGGAAAAACCCGAACCCGAAGGGCTGCCACCACGGCAGCCGCCCCTGGCTCCCCTCCCGCCTGCCCCC
>NW_009600834.1:21025-27440 GCF_000690535.1 Cariama cristata
CTGCCTGCCCGTCCGAGGACGTCGCCAGCTGAGCCGGTCCCACTGGGAGCACAGTGGGCAGAGAATGACCAGAAGTGCGTTTGGTCCACGCCGCCCTCCAGCCATACAGCTCTACCGCCTTTTTGTCCCTTTCATTTCTGAATAACTCCCAATAATTGCTCTGTCTTCTTGGCCACCGCTGAACACTGAGCTGATGGTTTTGCAGAACCGCAATGACTTCCAGACCATTTTTTCCTCAGCGACAGCCAGTATAGACCCCGTGAGTGTGATGGTGAGTCCAGAGTGAGATAGCTCTCTGTTTTGTGCTTGCTGACAATGACTTTTATTTCCCTTCTATCTTCTACATATGTGAAACTTCGAATGGTACAGTTTCATGTATTACAGAGATTTTAACATACTGGATGACAAGTTGGTTAAGACTGTGACAAAACTGGTAGAAACACTTCAAACTTTTATTATACACATTTTCAAACTGTAAATACAGTAAGATGCTTATTCTAAAAACGTATTATTTTATTTCTTTACGTTCCAGCTGAAGTTTTGCTGAAATTCTTCACCAGAATTTTTGAGAACAGTATTTCTTAGGAAGAAATAAGTCCAACACAGAAGCGTGATAAGCTTTAAAGACAAATATTATCTGTTAATGTCAGTGAATCACAATTTTAGATGTTTTGGTTATCTACTGTAATGTACATGAGCAGAATTTAAATCACTGACTCCAAAGTGAAAGGCTCTGATAAGCCTCAAAACGGAAAGATTTTCAGTTACCCAGTTCCAGAGATTTTAATAAAAGCAATTGGTCTTGTTAAAATATTTATTTATGAATCGCTATTACAACAGTGGAAACAACATTGACATCTGTTTTAACTTTTTTGATAGCAAAACCAATGCATTGCTATGCATGAGTAAACTCAATGGCACGAGACACAGGTACCCGAAGGACACTCTCTAGGTGTGTCAAACCAGTTGTGACACCAACTCTGTAAAGTTTCCTTCGAGCTTGTTCAACCGACGGATTAACTGAACAAAGAGCACTATCAAAGGTAACCACTGTCTGGCAGTAAAGGAAGTCGTTCACTCATTTGTTAAAGCCTAGCTAATACCTAAACTGCAAACGCCATGTATGTCAGTATTGCCAACACATCCGTCTGTTGTACTGATTATCCCCAAAACTAATCTTTTCTTACAGTTATAATGATACCTCTTGATATTTATCTCACTTCTGGCAAAAGTGGCAATGGAGGGGTAGGACTTATATTTGCTTTCAGACGGAGGATTTATTTTTATCTCAAATTACGCTGCTTACACATGAATTAAACGGAACTAGCCTGGATTGCATTTGCTCATGCCCACCTTCAGGACCTTCCAATTGCTGAGTTTACAAACTTTTGTAAACCAAAGGCTAATTTCTAATTCAAAGCAGTAGCATGAAGGTCTGGAAAGTTCAGGAATGGGAAAGAACTTCAGAAAGCCTGACCTATAGAAAGCAGCTGAGGGCCTTCAGTAGGTGGCCCCTGAATCACTTGGGACGGAAGGTCTTCGCAGGATGCTTGGGGCGCTGGCCTGTGGGAAGATTCCCGAGATGCAAAACCAGGAGGGCAACCAATGCGGTGAGGAAGGTTCCATGACATGTGCCAGAAGAGTAAAAGAGACAGCATAATATGGCCAAAGTCTAGGTAGCTGCAACTTAGTTAACATCATTTTTCTTACGCAAAGTGCCCTCTGCCATTTTGAGATGCCAAGATAGTGTCCTTTACTCTGTTTTCAAGTTGCCACCACTCACTACTAAGGGTGGGCTGCCCCTCTCTCTCCCCAGCCCGTACATGAAATTCTCTACGCATGAAGCGCTCGAGGTCTCTTTGAATTGGAAGACGATGCAAAATTGAAAGTTGCCTATTTGAGAAGAATGCTAAACAAAAGGCTATGAGGTCTAATGGGAATACAAATAGGGAAGCTTTTAGACAACTGAGTCACTCAATTGTTCAGGTTATATATAACTCAGAAGTTGCTAAATCACGCCATGTCTCTGGCAGGCTCTGACTTCAGCTCTTCCTAGAAAAAGTGGGGCAAGGTGGGGGAGAGAACTGAGTACAGTATACAAAATCCATAGGAGCTATTACTTTTTATTTAAAGAGAAATAAGCAGTGCCTGGTAACATGGCCCACTTGTTAGCAAGGAAAAATATTTTTTCAAAATGCCTAAAAGTAAGAGTCTTTCAAAAACTTAATTGGGTTGTGATATCAAAAAGGATGGCCAAGGAGAATCTGGCTATAGCACTTACAGGGTTCACTTACCTCACGTGAGAAGCACACATAATCACTTGGCTGAGTTTCTGGTCAGCATTTTAGATTTTCCTATTCAGCGTACTAATTAGCTGTGAAAAAAATGGAAATGAGTAAAAATAATCAAATTTTACTTTAAAATCTTTTCCCTGAATTCATGGGCTTTAAAAAATGTTCCCGTGAAAGGGCACAATTTCAGAAAATTCTGCCTTTCTCATTTTTACCCCCCTTCCAAGGTCAAGTGATGACATGTTATTATCAAGCTGTTGATACACACAGCATGTTAGTTCTGCATCTGGAAATACTTTATGTGGAAAAAATCACTTTTTTTTTTTTTTTTTTTTTGAGGGAAAGCTCAATATAGCAGAAAAACATTTTTCCTCCAGGAAGTAGAGCCATTTGTTCATTATCAGGCAAATAGTACTCCCCTTCCTTTGGGCCCTCTGCCAGAGTTATTTACACACAGCCTTGCCCAAGTGAACCACCGTGGCTTCTTGCTCCTTCGCACCACTTGATACTGGATGAGCTTGAAGCCGTTGTGGATGAAGAGGTGCTTCACTGTGACTTCTTTGTGCTCCGTGGAGGAGTCACGGGCACACTCCCCTATGAGCAAAGATTACCCTTGTTTGCGCAGGAGAGCAGACAAACAAGATTCAGCAGCCCAGATTCAAGGAACGCACAGGGAGAGGTGTGGGGAGGGTGAATCCGCAATGTCTTCTTCTCTTTTCTTGTAAGATAAGATGGCACTTGAGCAAAATGAAAGCAATGCGTACAAATGGGGAAGTGGAATGATGTGGCTGGAAAGACGTTTTATGGTATTAAATAATTAAATGATACGTGAAACTCATAGCTGCTAGTTTTCTAGAAGAAGAGCTTGAGATGGTCAGTAGAAGGTAGGTATCTCTCAAAACAGAAATCCCCTCAGTTACCCAAAATAATGCTGCTCTACAAGCTGATTTTGTGATGCGTTCGGCATCCGAAGTAAAGCAGGAGACGAACACAGCCCTTTCAGGACTCCTGCCAAGTCTTCTGGTCTAGCTTGGTCTCCCTTCTCGCCCTCCTTCCCAGCCCCAGAGCTGCTGGGGGTGCCCCTTGAGGGGTCCCCGAGGAGCGGCTGGTGGCAGGGACCCTCACCCTTGCCCGGCATCCAGCTCAGGGCCCTCCTCTCACTCCTGAGGGGAGAAAGAGCAGGTCCTGCAAAGAGGAGGAGGAGAGACGAGGGAGTACAACCCCCTGCCAGCCCTGGAACGCCAGCCCCGAGGAGCTTGCAGTTTGACGAGTAAGTGCAAGGAGCACGGACTGTAACCAGGGAGTTAGAAAAGGTGGAAGGGGCCAGGGCAGCAGGAGACACTGCAGGCCAGGCAGTCGGAAAAAGGAGTGAAGGAAAATGGAAGGAAGCTCCTGCCCAAATGAGCACAATGCATTTTAAACAACATTGATAGGAAACTATTAGTATTTGTTGATTTATGAGGAACGCCATTCCCGGTTTCCCATAGATTTTCTCACTTAATCAAACCTTAAGAAAGAAGATGCTAAACAGCAAAACGACACCACTAATTGTAATTTGTGCTTCTACTCTCTGAGACTTTCAGCAAATTGGTTACATTTGCTCCATTTTGCTTTACACTATTCACGCTGAAACCAATAGATAGTATCAATCTCTTTATATAAAGGAATCTTCTCTTTTGGTGCAGCTTTGTCTGTAACAACTTTGTGAAGAAATAGTAAAGAGCTTGCGGGTACAGGTTTAGGGACCAAGTAATTTTTCCGCAAGAAAGAAAGAATGAATTGCTTTAAAATTGCCAGCTATTTTAGGAATGGTTATTTAACATTTCAACTCCACTGTGCTATTACAGAAAAATTATGTAAAGCTTTCTATTATCTACTTGGGGAGCAGCACAGTTTGCAAAACTGATGGATTCTGCATGTTTTGCGATCAAACCAAGTTTTCAGAATAATTTATAGTGTTTAATAAACTGTGAACATCTCTGCTGAATATTATCATTCTGTATTGCGCTTGCGGCAGCTGTGATGGCCAAGGTGCTTTCCAAGCAGCAAGAATGACTTCTTTTCTGATGAATCTGCAAAATCTGTACTTAAATAACAGCTGTAAATCTCACACCTGAAAGCTCCCTTAGTTGTCTTCTCAGTTTTAGAGTGATAGTTTTATTAAATGCTGGAGGTAAAAGTGAAAAAAAAAAAACCAACCTAGAGGGAAATGAGAGGATGGTATGATGCACGGACGTCATTATTAAGTTATTTTGTTGTCACAAGTAGGCAAGAGAAAGCGATTCAGATGTCTGCTGCCTCTCTGTGGAGTTATTGGCAGGAGTTCGTGAGGAAAACTACGCGGGCATCCCAGCTGCGGTCCCTCGGCGGGACGGTGCTCCTGCCTCGCGCTCCCTGCGGGAGGGGAACGGGGCATCGGTCAGGGATGACGGGAAGTTTACACTTGAAGGAACCGTGCAAAGATCTCCCGGCCTCTTTGGCTGGGGAGGAGGGCCTCCTTCAAGCTAAGGACTCCTGCAGCTGCAAGTTGTGCGGCCTGTCAAAACCTGCTCCGGGGCTTGAGCCAAACAAGCGATGTACAACGGTCGAGGTCGCTGCGCACCTGTGTAGCTTCCGTCTTTTCCCTGGGAACACCGAAGTGCCCGAGAGTTGTAACTCGGCGTGTACCCTGTGGAGCCACAGCTGTGGCTCGGATGCTGCAATACCAACAGGAGGAGAATGTGGGAAAGGACACAAAGTAAAACTTGTTGAGATAACCAACATAATGCGGAAAAGACCCTTATTTTGAAAAGCATTACAGAGAAACATTTTTTTTGCTTTGCTTTAAGAGTTATTGCCAATAAAGGCTTTCTTTAAAATTATTTTGGCCATTGAACCTTGTGGCAGTAGCTTCTGTGGGCTGGTCTCTGTGACAATAAAAACGCACTTCAGGCAGATGATGCTGGGCATACAGCAAGAAGTCAAACGTGCAGGTCAGGAGTCTGCAGCTTCCCGGAGGGGAAGGTACTGGCAGCTGTCATTTGGGGGCAGAGGTAAAGGCAGTCGCTGTGGAAAGCGGCGGGATGGGAAAACCTCAGTTTGAACCAAATCCTAAGCGCTCCTGTCTCCCATTGACTTATTCTGACGTGACATCAAATAAAGATCAGAAGCCCAAGGTCAATATGTTTACTCAGACAGAATAATTCCAGTCAAATAATACTCAGTGTCAGCAATGACAGTATCACTTACACTGAAAATCAGGAAAACAAAGACCGACGTGCTCACGGACTGAACCAGGAGCAAGCAACTCTTTGTTAGCTCTGCTTCGGTCCTCTTGGTATTGAACACGTGTGCAGGAACAAGCCTTTTCTGTAACAGACATCAGCGGTTACCCTAAAACTATGATCACGTGAGATGCTCGTGCCCGTATCACTTGAGGTGAGTCCCAAGGAATCCCGAGACTCTCCCGCACCTCCTGGATTGAGCAGAAGGAAGCCCTCTGGTCCTGACGCAGGGACCACCAAGTCAACAGGGGCCAAGGACCACAGGAGGATGACAGGATACTTCTTAACAGATTGTGTGTCCCTGTATTGCCAACCCCAAGCACTGAATTGTCATTAGTCCCTAAAAACTGCAGGAATGACTTAAAATTCTTAACTACTAAAATTACGAAATAATGGTTTTATTTGCCGTGGCATCTGCTGTAAGAACTACTGCTCCCAGGATTTACACGTACGCTCTTTCCTTTTCATCCACGAGGCTGAGGTTTTGTTTCTTGGTGTGAGTCAAAGTAGCCCTCTCAGGTGCTAGCAGGGCTGCTGATGGCACGGTGACAGCGCTGCGAGTTGGCATCACTTCCAGTTGCCTGACAGCAGCCTTCAGCGGGGTTGAATGACTTCCCCAAAAGAAAATGATTCTGCTCTGAAAATTAAACGAAGACCTGCTTGCCGCAACCCCGCACCTCCCTGTGCCGCGGGGACGCCGGACCGGGCGAAGCCGGGGTGAGGGAACCAGCCCGGTGAACGTTACTCTCCGAGCAGTCTAAGACACACCGGTGCCGTTCCCCGTAACCTCGCCCGGGTTTAACTAACTCAGTGCCGTCGTTAGCAGCAGGACCCAGGGCGTGTGTCGGTGCGGGACCTGGG
>NW_009600835.1:0-1149 GCF_000690535.1 Cariama cristata
CCAGCGCCGCGCCGTGCCGCGGGGCACAGCCCAGCCCAGCCCTCGGCTCTAAAGACGTTCTCAAAGGCAACAGCGCGAGCTTGACGCACAGCTGCTGTCAGCATCGACTCCGCCGACGGCCCTCTCGTCTGCACAGCTTTACGAATGGCTTTAACACCCAATATTTGTCCACAGCTTTTCTGTCCTGTGTCCCTGGAGAGACCGGGAGGGTTTTGGGGCAGCGGGCAAGACCTGCGCTTCAAGGAAGGGGAAAAGCCTGAGGTTTTCCTGTGAGAAGGAAAACCTTCTCACAAGAAGGGCGAGAGGAATGGCTACCCGCATGCATTCCAGCAAGGACCTGCTGCAAAGGGCACAGGGAAGGGAGAGGTGCGATACACAGGCACCTTCGCTCCCGGCACGTGATAAACAGAGCTGCACGGCAAACAGCTGCCATCGCTCAGTTTCTGACCGTTACTCAGATAAAATTCTGGCCCAGAGCGATCCTTCCCTTCCAACTCTCCCAGCCCTGCCCTTTGAATTCAGGCCAGGACTGGCAGCGGCACAGGCGCCGGGTTCAAACGCTTGCAAACGTTTCCCACTCGCTGCCTCTGGAGAATGGGACGGTGCCAATCTCTTTCTCATAGGTAGCAAGCGAAAATCTTTGCACAATTCCATGCCAAGGTAATTCTCACCCTGCTACATTAATGCAAAATCTATTGCGGGGGGGGCGGTGCGGAATGTTCTTTTAGAATATTTTATATTCAATCCATTTCATACCTAAGGGACTTGATGGAGGATGTGACTGAAATTCACTGCATAGATTAAGAAAGGGAGAAGTGAACTGTTAGCAACAGGCAAACATCTGCCCTTTTGGATGTTTATTCTTGAAGCACAATCAGACTTAAATGCAGTTTGTAGTTCTTGATACCACATTAAATAGAGCTTATCATTCAATGTGCTAAAGACATAGGCATGCAGACCTAACTTAAGACATGTAGAATAGCTGAACGTGTGATCCTATGTACGTATAGAGGACCAGCCGCAGTAGCTGTACAGCCATGCTTACATCTCTGCTTTCAGTGGGCTGCACGCAAACGTATCTGGCCAACGCTAACTTCTTACCGCCGAAGCAGTCCAGCTCCCCCAGCTTAATGGGGTTAGGTCCTGCTG
>NW_009600835.1:1180-6203 GCF_000690535.1 Cariama cristata
CCAGCCAGGAGAACGCACACCAGTTATCTGGTACCGGTCGCATTTCTGGAGCATTTCTCTCTCTGGAGCTGTCATCTACTAAACCTTTAATTTTTGTTAAAAAAAGGATCAGAACTCTCTGCTTTCCTTTTCAAATGTGGCCAGCCCAGACCGTTCATGATGCAGACCAGTAATCAGAGCTTTTGTCCAGGTAGTTTTAGTTTCAGGTTCTTAGCCTGAAGGAGTTCAAATCTGCATTTTCTGCGTTATCAACAAACATCACAACCAGCGAGAATATACAATCGGCACCTCCACCCCTGTTTTAACAGCTAGACTACCATCAGCAAACTACAAAATGAACAAGAGTAGAAGAAAGGAAAGACGGAGTATGATTTTTGCCTACTTGTCGGGGCATTTAACAGGAGCTGGGCAGACCTTCTTATACCCCAACCCCCGTGATTTTTTTTAAACACCGTTTTACAAATTTTGTATGAAATGACTGTTGGATAACAAATTAATACAGAATAGATATTGTGCTTGAAGCAGAAATCACAGCACAATCCTTTTCCCCTCTCCCACGTTTCTGAATGCGGATAGCATTGCTCATTAGCATTTCGTGTTGAACTTGCTACTCTCGCCATCTTTTACTTGACCGACATCTATGGGAACTTAACATAAACTTTAACCCACTGGGGTTTAGGCAAATGCTGGGTAGCCAGCTGTTCTGAAGACAACAGTTCTAAGACATGCAAGCAACATAAAACTGCAGCTAACTAGCAACTTCCAGGCCCAAAAATGAAAAGTCCCATCAGTTAAACGTCTCCACTATCAGATAGTCACTAAGCAGAGGAGTTGTAGAAAGCAAATTTGGACTCAGTCACTTGAAATTCTACATCCAGTTTCAGATGCCTTTAATCCTTTTCTTTGATCTGGTCATAGCTCGGGCTATTCAGCATCTTGCAATTACAAAGTGAGACCTGAATAAAACAGAGCATCACAGTGACTCTGTGATAATAATTTTCTTTTACATAAACCTGATTACTTAATTTTAAATTAATTATAGAAGCAATTCAGGATAACAGCAGACCATTTTTTTAATATCTTATTGTACCTATTAGAAACTCTATGCACTATCCAGGCCATATCTTGTACTTGGAATAGTCAGTCAGCTTATGATCCAAAAAATCTTTTCCTTCCCCAAAAAAGCCTGAAAACATGTGTGATCAGAACTGTGGTACTGGCCTGTGCCATCTTTCATGATCAGTTCTGCAAAGAGTCAAAACCAATTTAAGTGCTGGAACAGACGAAACATAAGAATGCTATTGGTTTCTACAGGACTGCAGTTCTACACCATGAAATCATTATGCCAGTGTGTCTACCTTAGTTCAGTACAATTCACATTTTAAAATGCCTTATACCATACTTGTAGCACCACACTACCTAATAACAGTAGCATCTCTCTGCCCTTCTTCGTTTAATGTTTCTGAAGGCCGTGAAGATGAAAATCGTTAAGTAATTTCAATGAATTATTAACCTCCACAAACAGTAAGCATTTTTCTTTAAACTGTTTTATTTTGTACAGTACACCAATTCTGGAAAACATAACGCTAAGCATTTACCGACTTTTGATTCATAACAGCCTGGAGGTATGGTTATTTCCTTC
This sequence comes from Cariama cristata, assembly GCF_000690535.1. Lineage (NCBI taxonomy): Eukaryota > Metazoa > Chordata > Aves > Cariamiformes > Cariamidae > Cariama > Cariama cristata. The sequence continues at coordinate 2,823 of NW_009600835.1, forward strand.
CTACATTCCTCAATGAACGGTGCCATTTCCTTATATTTTATTCTGCAATGTTTATTGGCATAAGAAAAGAACATTCCCCAACTGTACGGCATAGTGCGGTACACAGGTTTAAAGAAAAGTCATTTTTTCCTCATCAGTTATGCTGAAAACTCAGTAATTCAAGTATGTGGGTTTCTTTTGCTATGAGCTAAAATCATTGCAGGTATGTTTAAGGAAAGGTATAGATATATTTGTAGCAAAAGGATACAGACATTTAAATTTAGCTGTCAGCAAGGAATCGTAACAAAATAAGATCGAAGTAGTGTTTCCCACAGAATGCTTAAGACCAAATTTAATATTCTAATGCCAATGGTACTTTAAGCCTATTTTAATTACATTTCTGGTCCATGCAATTTGGTGGCTCTCTCTATGTAAAAAAAGTAAGCCTGTGATTTGAGAGCAATTATAACCAGACTACATACAGATTTTTTTCATGCTCCTCTGTGACAGAGGAATTCCTCTATGAAATCCAGTATTTCTTCAACAGGTCATTAAAGGTCATATTCTGCAACAAAGACTTGGCGAGGATTCAAATGTTAACAGGCTGAAGTCCTAAGTTACATCAAACAGGTGAAGAGCATCTACAACTGGATGCGCAGTTTAAGACCTTCTAAAAGAATAATAAATATCTTTGAGGCTGTTAAGTGCTTAAAGGACTCCTCTCACTTGCCTCTCAAAAAAACCAAACCTGATGATAATAATTCTGCAAAGTGGGACTGTAGAAGGTCTTATTCCCCAGCTACAACTGAAAAATCATGAAGGGAGCTGGTTTTAATGTGTGTACCCTATCATGATTACAACAGTTTAGCACTTACAAAAGTCTAAAGCTTGGATGGATATGAATTAATTCAAACTAACAAATAAATTGCATCCAGGATACAATCATGAATCAACCTTGGTGTACAGACTGGGCTAACTACCAAACAAGAAGAAAAAAAAATTACTTATCTCTATTTATTCTAATTTAGAAAGTTGGGAGATGAAAGCAAATAAGATTGTAAGAAGTTCCTATTGATACTATAGGTATTCACATTTAATTTCTTTTACCTTTCTCTGTCTTTAACTGCTTGTTCAGCCATTAATTTTCTTAATTCCTCCAGACGTCGTAGATCTTTCTCTTCCTGTTCTTGCCACTTGAGCTGTTTCTCAGCCCAGTACTTTTTCACCTAGAGTTTGAACAAATACAGTAAACAAAATAACAATCATTCACAAGCCAAGGTAGTGAGAACAAATAAAGTAAGAAAAGCATTAAGTTAAAGAAAATCCAATTTTGATCTTTTTAGAATAAATTTTATATTTTAGAACAGTATGGGCTAACAAAAAATTTACTAGGAGAACAAGAAGGTGTGGAGCTCCCAGAAGAGAAATATTGAAATTGGACGGTGGACACTAATTTGAATATAATTTTCAACTGCAAACTAAAGACTACCACTTTCAGTTGTTCTTTGCTTTCCTACTCTGCCATCAAAACCTTCAACTACGCTGCTCAAATGAGTGAATGTTCTTGAGTTAAAATGTCCTAGGTTAGCTCAAACGGCTGGATCCACGCCAGCCCAGTTCGTTTTGGCAGAGATGGAGAGCCCACTGAAGAACAGGAAGAAGCATGAGTGGTCCTCATGTAAGGATGAAGCTTTTCCAGAGCTGAGTGAGAAAGAAAGGCCTCAAGCAAGACGGTGAAACCTGAGCAGGGAACCTTATCTGGAAAGATAAGGTTTTTTTGGACGCAAAACAAGGAATTTGGATTTAAAAGTAAATATTGCTGAAGTGAAACTCTCAATTCTTCATTTGAATAAATTCTACAGGATTCCGTTCCTAAAACCAGGGCAGTTCTTCAAAGACAACTGGTGCAATTTGCAGCAAGCTTGTAATTCCCACCTTGCCATGATGTACGTTACAAATCATAGAATCATTTAGGTTGGAAAAGACCCTTAAGATCAAGTCCAACCGTTAACCTAGCACTGCCAGCTCCACCACTAAACCATGTCCCTAAGCACCACATCTACACGTCTTTTAAACACCTCCAGGGATGGGGACTCCACCACTTCCCTGGGCAGCCTCTTCCAGTGCCTGACAACCCTTTGGGTGAAGAAGTTCTTCCTCATATCCCATCTAAACCTCCCCTGGTGCAATTTGAGGCCATTTCCTCTTCTCCTATCGCTGGTTACTTGGGAGAAGAGACCGACCGAGAGGTCACCTCTACCCCTCCTGTGAAACATCAGCTCAGCGCACAGCAGCAGTCGAAAGGCAAATCAAAAGCGTCCAGCATCAGGAGGTGGTACAAAAAGAACAGGAAAAAACAGAAAATATTTTTGTAGTCCCACATGCAGTTCTGATCCCTCCTCTGAAAGGAACCTTTTCAATATGGAAAGAGAAGAGAATCAGTCATGATCAAAGGTTTGTTGTGTTCGTACAAGTTTTCCTACAGGCACTGAAGGAACAGGATGGGGCTATTCAGATGAAGTTACAATTTAGGGGGGATTTGATAAGAAGCCTGCAAATTGACTAGCGTAACAAAGAGGCTGGATGAAGAACGATTCTGCCTCTCCAACATGAGAAGCAGGAGGCTTCAGCTGACACTAGCAAGAGCCAGTTTTGGAGCAGAGAAGCAGCAGCTCTCCCTGCAGCGGGGGAAGGCTGCTGGAGCTCCTTGCTGACGGATGCAGGACGTTCACACACACGTTTCAGGCGAGAGCAGACAACTGCCCAGAGAGAGAGCCCCTGGGGAGGGGTTACGGAACCAACAACCCACATCAGCATCAGGGAACAGCTGGGGACAGGCAGGGAAATCATTGTATGCGTTTCCTCCATTGTTACAGCCACGGCTGGAGACAAAAGGCAGGGCTGGGTGGGCTCCTGGGCAGTGCCCGCAAGAGCCCTTCTCCCCACCACCCGTGGGACCTCAGCTGCTTACTGCAAAACTCGGTGCTAGGGGCTAGGGCGAACTTAACCTCATGGCTTGGTGAAAACCATGCATCCTTTGGAAGACGGACAGCGATACAAAATGTATGCAAATGGTGACCATTAACACAGAATAGAAAAAATAGAAAGAAGGAGGAGACACATAAAATCACAAATAAGATTCTTTTAATAAGTACTAACAGACAAATTATACATTAGGACAAAAAAAAGCCCTGTAGTTTACCTAATTTCAGCAACTAATTTTCAGGAAGCGTTTAGACATCTGTAGATAGGAACCTGTGTATGATCATAAGTTCAAAGACAGAGGAATGTATTCAGGGTGCTACGCTCCTTCTTTAATAATATGAAACAGTTCAACCTATGTAAGGTGATTGGATATGATAATTCCTCAACTCAGTCTATGAAAGGCATCAATTATGCTTA
>NW_009600835.1:6234-12753 GCF_000690535.1 Cariama cristata
ACCCGACCCTCCAGCCAATTCTTGCATCCTTTTGCCTATGGCTAATCCCAGCACACCTCGGTGTAAGACCTCACATATTTCCTGATCTTACAGCCTCTTGCCCTAACTGAAGCTAAGCTGACCTATCCTGCCTGTTCCAGTTATTAACACATAATAATCACACCACCACCACATAATAATACAAGTCATACTCCATGTCATCTCCACCAGGTATCATATATTCTCTTTTCTGCATTGTACTAAGTGCTCTGCTACACCAACAAGAAGAGTTAGGATGACACGGTAGATCTACAAGGGTCAGCGCTCTTGCAATTTCTCTTTGTTGTACTTCTTACTCTTTCATTTCCACTTTTTTTTTTTTAATTCCATGTGCAGGTACCAGAAGAGAAAGACAAGCTGGGACACAGAAATACTTCCAAATCAGAAATCAAAAGAAAAGCCAGAGAATGGCATGGTGCTTCATACCACCTCAGGGCTGGCTGGGAAACCCCTTAATCCCTTAGACCTAACAGACCTCTTGGCAATTGCTATGACAAATAGAAAGAGAAAAGCTACAAAATTCGCTAAAAGTTATTGCTTCCAGCAAAACAAAGATAGTGTTTACCTTGAAAATCAAGACTGAGTTTTTGAAAAGACAGAAATGACAGAAGCGTATGACAATGCTGCCACTTGCAATTCACTGACAAAACAGCATTATGTTTCTAAAATTTAAAATACAGCTGGAAAAATAGAGAATAGAAGCTTTACAAAAAGATGCAAAAATATAAGAAAAATGTAAGAATTTTAATAATCTAAAAAAAGTTAATTATAAAATTAATTATAAAAGCAATTGAAATTATACCTCAATAATCTGTTGATTTTATGATTAAATGCATGAAGTTCCTCTGAAGGTCTGAGACCTTATCCTACCTCCCAAAATACAGGTAATTTCTTACAATGAAATTTACTTACGGAATCATCTCACATAGGAAAAGCTTCATAAAATGGCAATAAAAATAGCTTCTGTATCATCCACTGAACTATATTGAATTTAAGCCTCTTCTGGAGATTTCAGTTGAAATAGCAGTCAAAATACCATCCTCTTTATATGATTGACTTTGTGCAGAAAAACCTTTAACTACCGTGATTCAGAATAAAATAAGGTCTTCCAAACAGTGTTTATATTTGAGAATTCCCAACCTATAAACCAACCATTTCTTTATATAGGCCATTTTTTACACACAAAGGACATGAAAACAAGGACGGTTATAACCATATTTCTTAGAATGCTTTTATTTAATATTGTCTGGAATACTTAATATTTATGAAATAAAACCCTCTCTTTTGCAATTATTCCCTTTCTGTATTTCAACATTGCCTGAAGGCTTTCTCATAAACTATAATTAGGGGCCAGTGGATATTTCTGAAATTCTGTGTTTAAATACATAGGAAAAAATCTGATCTGCAGTCCAATAGAGCAAACGTAGCATTGGTATTTGAGATTTAATGTCACCTTACCCAGTCTGTGGTTTGGAAGTGCTTGACATACCCTGCTTAGGTTACAAGCTAGGTAGAGTGGGGGCATTTCTTTGACACCGATCACGGATATTTTACACGTTATTCTTGCTGCCACAGAACATTCACCAGAAAAGCAGCCGCAGTATAAGGTTAGCAGCCCCTTTTAAGGATCTAAGATGTAATATACTCAAATGAAACATATGACTGTTGACCTCAAACAGCTGCTATTCCATCTGTGCACAGGCAGAGGACTGCTCTATATAGACATTACACACAGGCCAGCAAAAAGTGGCAAGTTTGTGTTCAAAAAACATGTAGATGTGGCCCTTCAAGACATGGTTTAGTGGGTTTAGCGGGCATGGTGGCATTGGGTATACGGTTGGACTTGATGGTCTTTGAGGTCTCTTCCAACCATAATGATTCTATGATTCTAAGTTTGCACAACCACAATATTTACACATAAAGTGAACACTGCTGGGGGTTAGGTCAATGCAGCCTCACCGAGCCTCTTCCCTTCCTTGTGGTTTGAAAGCCACCTGCCACTATCAACGCAGACCGAGTAAAGACAAAGAAGCAGAACAAGCTGTAACCAAAAGGAAAGCAGCAGCGAAGTTTCTCATAACCTACCAAGCAAGCCATCACTAAATACGGACTGACCCTCTCACCGCACCTCTGCTTCCAGTGTTGGTGGAAAAACCACAAAACCTCACAATCACACGCTCCAACTGAGACAACGCATTATCCATACCAGTCAAAATTTCATCACAACTCACCCTGAAAACTCTTAGAGAGAAGATGAATTCAGATACACAACGTAGAAGCCCTGCATTACTTTGTTATTTCATAACTTTAAATCTGGCATGTAAGAACAGTAACAACATATCAACCAAGAACAAATTCGAGGACAGATGTCAGCATGGAGGGGAAAAAAAAAAAAATCACATATACAATAAAGTTTTTTAACACAATGCACATATGCATAATCTTGAAAAATTCCCCTGTATCTTTTTATAGAGGTCTCTGTCTAAAAAGTTTACCAACAATATCTATAATAAGCCAATTAAAGGTAAAGGTAAAATCAATACTGATTTAAACTGAGCCAGTATTTCTCTGAAAGTGCATGGTTTGCACACACGTGTATGTAGCTTTCTCAGTTTTTGAACCTGAAATGACAGTCTCAAATATTAGTGATAAATCTAAGGACAAATAAAACAAATTAAAATAAGGATAAAACCATGAGTTACCTGGTTAGACCTCATAACCGAGCAGGAGATTGGACTAGAGACCTCTCGAGGTCCCTTCCAACCTGAACTTTTCCAATTCCTATGAAAAGTGAGAGTATTCTGTGTACTTTGAGGGAAGAGAAACATCTCTTGACATTGACTTTTGGACAAGTAGTTGCAACATTTCTATGTGATTTAGCATAGTTTAACAGAAAGATTGTGCTCTGCCAAGAATGTATACTTCATATTTAAGATAAATTGCAGAAAAAGAATAAAACCAGGTGAGCAATGTAAGCAGAGATTTCTTCTGCTAGAGAAGAAGTTGGATACATACAATATACAAACGCAGTCATGACCAAGAAGAATGAACTCACAAATAAAATAAAATCAATTTGAAATTAGGCAGCTTGTCAAATGTTGGCTCTGCAGACTTGCAGCAATGAGAAATAATGAGGAGACAGCAGTCTCTCTCTGGAGACAAGAAGGCTTCAGCAGCTTCAGCTTCTGTTGTCCAGGTAGCACTTTCCATCAAGTGCTTCTTTGCAGAACTGTTGATATAACCAAATTCAACCATTATGCAAACTACCACCAGGAATACAGTAAGCCACAAGAACCTCTGCTCTTGACCTGTTTGACATGGCATGAAGTCATGTTTCTTTGGACGAAGCAAGGAAAAGATATTTGAGTGCCATAAAAATAGACAGGGAAATTCCAAGTAGTGTAGGACTTTATTTTCATTCTGCTAAGGCAGCCAGTTTCACATGCCTGCAAGTCATTTATTTTGTTCTGCTATCATTTCTTTTCTGCTTTTAGCAAGTGTTGTAAATTATTTTAGTAACAACTTCATCAAATTGCTAAGTATGGACGGTTTTGTGTTTGGGTTTTTTTCCCCTGCAAGGACTATCACTGCAATAGACACCGCTACTGACGTGACAATCCATCAAATTCTAGGGTGTCTAACGGGCCGTGTTGTAGTCCCATCAGTAAATGTTTGCTCCTAGTAAGATATGTTACACAGAAATGTGGCAGATAAAGACAAGGTGGCAAAATCTAAAAAGAAAATGTGATAATATATATAAAGATTCTGTTTTCTTCCTTTTTTTTGCACGAGCTTTCTGTAGCGTTACACATACTGATGTTGCTAAAGCCTTCATATGCACCATGAAAATACTCCATTTGCAACAATTTAGCCTTGTTTTCTTAACTCTGCTTCTAACTGGCATGTTATAAGAGCACAGCTTTTAGCGACCCTTTTTGTAAACATGTCAGCACCAGTAGTCCCATAAGAGTACAAGAGACTGTTTACTCATCTGCGTTTGAAAGACAAAGCAATAAGAATCTATGACATTCTCTGCCTTATTTTTTCCAGAAATAATTATGCAGTCTTAACAAATATGCCACAGGTGAGCTGGACTTTAAGCACGCCAGATCTCAGTGTAAAAAATAACGAGAAAAAGAGGTAAAGTTCTAATAAAACAATCTCCTGGATTTTTGCCATATGATTTAAATAAAAAAGTCAACGCAAATACATATGTAACACAGCTTGATTTTCTAAAAGCATTACGTTCACTATAGTGGATTCCTGATTTTCTATCAAGTTGAAGTTTAGACTTATGCATTAAAGCCATTTCCCAAGCAGCCACCACATAAGTACTTAGAATAACGAAACACAGACTTCCGATATCCTGACATGGCTGATATCGCCCCTGTGCTTCAGGCCCACTTCTCAGGTCCTTGTGCTGCGAAGCGCAGCGCGCTGCCTCACGGACAACGTGCTGTAAGGCTGATGTGCTGCATTGCACCATACGGAACTGCAGCACCGGCAGCTTTCATGGTCTTTGCCACATTGCTAAAAAGCACAAATCTGTAAGAGTTAGAAATCCAGTAGTGCCTCTGCGCTGATTTTTTGTGACACGGAGATAGTCACATACACTTACTCGTGTACACCTTTTTTTTTTCTTTTTTTAAGAAACGTAGTGAGGTAACATAACTGGCGTGCAAGAGCAGGCAGCTTTAAAGCGAAAATGGACAGTAGCAAGACCCAACTAACCATTTGCTCATCTCTATACTAATACTTTACGAGAACGCAAGGTAGCGAGATCAGGTAAAGATTTTAAAGGCAATTGTACATATTAACATATGCAAGAATGTATAAAAGTTTCTCATACTTTCTCTTTCTCCTGAGCTCTACGAATCCTTTCCTGTTCCTTCTGTAGCCTTTCTTTCTCATCTTGCTTTTCTTTTCTTCTGGCAGCTACAGCAGCTTCTAGTTCCGCAGCCTCTTCCTGCCGCGCTTTCCACTCTACAACCTGGAGGAAACGGCAGAAAAGACCTTGTGTAATTCCGCGGTCCTGCCAAACGGAGACTGGGAAGGAAATCCATACAATCCATTTACAAACTAAGATTTATAACCTCATCAGGAGTACGTAATCATTCAGTAAGCACCACCTTTCCGCACGTCAATGTGCAATTCGCAACTGACTGGCTTAATAGGCAATAAAATCATATACCACAAGATTTTAGGCAGAATTGCCAAAACCATCTCAGTAACATCAGATCTTAAATTCCCCTTCAGCGCTTAAACTGTCAATAACACGTAAATTCTTAAGGAACCTATGAAGGAATGGAGACCAAGGCTAACAGACCAGAGTCCATTCGCATCCTTCAACTCGGGCACTTCTGTAACAGCACTTTGCTTCCCACCAGGACTCTGTGGAGATCAACGGACTCCAGCCACAGAGACTTCACCTTGTATCAACTGGCAAACTGTGCAAAATTAGCCTAGGATCCCTGCCACCTGTTCAAGGGTCGTGACCGGTGCCTGTAACGAGCACCACCTGAACACAGACTAACCAGCAGTTACTTTTGCCTCCTGCAACCTGAGTTTCTCTCTAAAAGTTCAACGCATGAACTTTTGGTTACTACCATACCCAAGCATAAGCATTAACTGGCGTGTTTTCATGTTTTTATTAAAACTGCTGAGTTCGGGGGTTCTTCAAGCAACTTTCATTTGCGCTGTTATCCTCTCAGAGTACATACAACTCTTCCCAGCTTCAACTCCATCCCCAAAGTTAAGAATTATTATTTAGAGCATTAAACTCTTTTTAACCTCCTTTCTTCAATTTTTGTAATCAATTCTCAGTGGAGGCCTGTTCATAACTGTGTTTCGCAGTTCACAGAGAGCAAAGGCCTGAGCCAAAAATTGTCCTTGTGACTAGGAAAATGTAGGCACAAGATCCTGAAAAACCCAAACCGCTCTGCTTCCCTCCCTCTCCATCTTATTTGGACAATGCTACTAATTATTTTATGGGGTAGTGGGGTAGAAACAGGGACAAGTTTGTCTGTGCCAGCAAGTATTAATGGCACTGAACGAACGTCAAAAAATGTAGTGGAATGGTTTGCAAGGAGGGAACATAAATGTGCAGATGGGAACTGCAGTTGGGCGTGGACGCTTGACAATATGCAAGAGGGATCAATGAGGACACACACATGCAAACCGCACTTGTCCGCATGTGTTTGAGTGTGAGGTAATGTAACAGCAGACAGCAAAGAAAGAGTTATTTTTCTTTTAGTTATTCTTGCAAAATTATTCCAAACTGGAATTCAAACTTGTACAGTATGGAAATAAAAATTAAAAATCTTACTGCAGTGTTTCTTAGCACAGATGTTACTCTTCATATATGATCCTTCTCCTCAGAATTCCAAAAATGTTCCCTTAACAGGATCTCACATATATAATAATAACAATAAAAAATTGTTAATGAATTTGTTAATGAAAGACATATTCAGTTCTGTTTAA
>NW_009600836.1:0-29842 GCF_000690535.1 Cariama cristata
CCCACATTAAAACCCTCCATCTACCGCATCGGTGCACCCACCCACGGCACAGGCGCTCAAACACCTGCACAGCACCCTAAACACAGATGTCCCGGAGAGCCGATGCTTCCTGAAGGTACATAAAGTACCTCACACGCAGACTGTGGGTGCCAGCGGCAAGCGCATTTGAACCGGTGCTCCCCTTTCCGGGGCAGCCCACAAAACGGTCTCTTTCTAGTAGAGACAAGCCCACGCAAAGATCCTGTATGCCTGCACCTCGTCACAACCCATAAACACACAACTCACTCCAGCCTTGCTTGCAAAAATCTTAAAAAAAATTACATCTTAAATTGCATCTTAAAAAAAAAATACAGTATTACAATTTTTACCAAGTAATCACACCCCACTGCAGCATGCAAAGTCCCTGTCTGAAGGCCGTACCAGAACCCACACATCTCCCCAGCCCCATCCCACCTCCTTTCCCAGCCAGAGATTTCTCAGAGCTGTCCTTCCTTTGGCAGGTAAAAGTGGCCTATCTGTTATTCACTGAAATTATAGTTTCCTACATGTTGTTTGACCTTTCAGGGTGCAAGCAAAACCAGGCAGCATTCTTTTCCAGCCCTCCCTCCCATCCCCATTTCGCTGCCTTTTCTCTTTTGTTTTGTTCTGTGAAAAATGCCAAGCTATTTCTAGTTGTAAGGGTGGTTTATACACATTAGTAAATCTTCAGAGTGAAACTTTCCCTCAGTCTTTGTCTTTGTTTCCTTAATGGTAGCTATAAATTACTACTTTCCTTTCTCACTGGAGCATCAGGCTTCATTGCTTTTGAAATGATCGAAGTTATTCTCTTTTAAAATCCAATGAGAAACAACCTATTGTATCTCCTGGGTTTCAGTCTTAGTCAAACTCATCTATAAATGCATAAAGCTGCTCATTAAACACTGCAAGGATTCTCCAGCCCCACACCATACCGCAAGCCTCCCCTTACCAACAGAAAGTAATAAATGAAAGAAGACTTTCTCGACAGTTTCCATGATCTCATGAATAAACAATCATACTTACGATGGGAATTCGCACATCCACACACCTCTCATCTGGGGATATCAGTCAAGGTGTCTCTACAAACAATTCTCCCAGATGCACACGACTATAAGCCACCTTACAGAAAAGCTATTACATATTTCAGGCACTTCCCAGTCAAGGTTCCTCAATGAACTTGACCAGTACCAGTTTAATTAAAATTCACCACAAGGTTTGACAGAAGACATAAAATCTACGTATGAAGAGTGTAGCAGAAAAACCAGTAAGACACATATACCCAAACAACTAAAGCTTTCTGAGACACAGTAAAAGCAAAGCATCTTATTTACTTCTGTAAACTAAAATATAAAGTGACACAAATATTTGGGAATGCCTGAGTTAGATCCAAAGATCTCAACACAGCTTGGAAAACAAACAGGAACAATATTAAATTTATCTTAGTTAATAAAACCGTTTCTTTCACACAAATCTCAAAAGTGCTTTGTGAAGCATCCTAGCTATTAATAATACTCACTTATTTATGATGAAGAATTGCCATTAAAATATCTCTTTAAAGACACAAAACAGACAGAAGCTCAGACCACAGATGCCTTTCTGTAGCCGCCTTAACTATTTCTATTCAACTGTAGAGTCACAGTGACAGATGCCCGCACTAGGTACTAAGATCTTTACTGGGAGAGAGAAGCTAGAAAAATTCTTAAGACTCAGCAATAACTTGCATCTGATGAAAGAAAAACAAACATACCAGGGGCAGTTCAACAGGAAGAGACCCCAAATAGCACTCTTGTGGGGTTTTTTTCAGCTATTAAAAATAAAATAAATCACAAAGTTTTTAGGGAGGAAAATAGCTACTGGTATATATCTGCAAGAAGTGTATACAAACAGGGTATTTTCATACATTATGCATACTGATCCTAAAACCAGTAGCAAAGTTTTTGCACATCTAGATTCTATGCAGCATTTTAGTCTTGAACTAAATTCAAGGAGAGAGACGTTTAGCTGTTTTATGTTTGGAGAAAGGCAGCACAACAGAAAACTTGTCTGCTTTTCCAGTTGTACCAACATGTGTGCTACCTTATAATCCTGCAAAAACTGGAGTTTCTTCCTGCCAGCACTGTCGGATCTCTTTGGACTGCCACACCACCACTACAAACTCTGCCACACAGGTAAGATCCCCAATTTCCCCCTGCCTTCCACTGCAAGTATCAAAGTTGCCTTACATTGAGAGATCAATATTAAGCTGCCACAGAGCAACTGGATGCAAAAACTGCTCCAGAAATTCGGCAGCCATCTCCTGAGTAGAGTTGAATACTTTTGTCTGAAAATTTGGGATAAGAACTGCTCTATGCTTTATAATCCTTGTTAAATTTTATTATTTAATGATAAGCAAACATTATTTGAAGACATCTAGATTGCCATTTCATTTGTACTTCAATGTAGTGAGAAGTAGTGGGTCTGCTGGGCTGAGTAACAGTGCATCATATTGACCCAAAATTTAACACGGCTGAGCGAGCATAATGAGTGCTTGTGACAGAAGCTGAAAACAACTGGCGGGGGGGGCAGTTGCCAGAACAAAAAAGGGAAAGGGGCAGACAGACAAGTGAGGAAATACTTTCAAATACTTAATTATTCCAAAACTTTTCACACACATAATGTCTCAGAGCTGTAGTTTCAAGTCTTACTCATCTCCGTATGTACACTGGGTTTTGAACAATTGTTTTCCTTTGAAACGGATCGCTCAAACTTTTGCAGTTACTTTTTCCATCTTAGTATCCAAGGGTTTTCCAAGCTACCAAATAGGCTGCCGAGTTCTACACAAAATAACACATCTTCAGCAATCAGCATTCAGTTTCGCAATTTAACTGCAGCCTGCCTTATGAGCAGGACCTGCACATGGCTTATCCTCTTCCTTATCAAGAGGAAATTTGGGGTTCCTCTGGTCACAAGGAGTCTAAAAGACCCTCTCGCGTAATTTATACTCCTTGTCTAAGTCTTTTTATGCCACTGGTAGAAAAACTTCCCCGAAACAAACATCAGATTCACCAGTGATATTTTAAATGTTGTAGGATCCGCATCTTACAATGCTATTGTCACAGAAGTGAAGGAGAACGGTTCCTGTTTATTGCAGGACTGAACAGAGCATATTCTATTAATGAATATACATCTTTGAGCTAATAGGGGAAAAAGGTGACTTTTTTTTATGTGAAGTAACTTTTAGATAAAGACCTGCTTGGTGCAGCTCTTTGACATTCATGTTTCTTTGTGGGAACTTTCCAAGCCATCACTACAACAAACAGTAACAGAAGTACATTTTCAGACCCATGTGTTTGGACCAGCCAGTCAACAGACAATCACTGCCCGGTCTCAAACTCTCCTCTCCAGCAGATGTTAATAGGCGTCACCTTCTATAAAACCACCTCAGACCTGACACTTGGAAAAGTGCTGTGAACCCAGCAGTTGCACAACACACTTTGCTCAGCAAGGACCCTGTTCTTCTTGTTCCTTCCCCTTGCAGCAAGTGTGAAAGATTTGAGGCCACCTGTGATGAAGTGAATGTGTTTCTGAAGCCACGCTTACCTCACAGCTTCATCCAGGCCTGCCCCACGTCCATCACTGTAGTGCCCTGCAGAGGGATCAGAAGCAGCAGGTCTAATAAGCCTAGGGAATTGAGGTGGTCTCAGCTTCCAAGAGAGGCAAGTTTGGCATCTCAGACAAGCGCAGCACACCTGGCAGCAGGTACTGAGCTCATGACTGCACCTCCCAAACCCTTCCGAGGCTCAGGCCACCAGCACCACCTCATCAGAGCACAGGGCAGGCAGAGTTCACCCTCTCGGCACCTCACCCAGTGAGCCCACAGGATGACACCATCAGTTGGCATTAGTGCAGAATCACTGCCAGCTCAGGAAAACTGATGTGGTTTCCCCAAGAGAGATCTTAACACTTTTTATTTTGCTTTGCTTAATAAAAGCCTCCACCGCAGACCAGGGGATGTGTGTGAGGGGAGAAACAAACTGAGGTGAAGGAAGCAGAGATACCTCCAAATAATAATCAAACTCCTTCCCTTCCGCGTTTTCCCTGATGGTATAAAACATACAATGATGATCTCATACAGTTTAGTTACAGAGCGAATCCCAACAACTTCAGAACAGCCCTAACCTGAACCACTGTTCTCAGGCTGAGAAAATTACCTTCTGTCAGCTTCAAAACAGAAATTTGTCAAAAGCAGTAGTCAGCCATTGCTAGCATGCAGGTCAGAAGAATAAGCAAGTCTCTCCAGCTATAACTGACAAAAGAGGGCAGCTCCCTAAAAACACAGGAAAAATAGTGCACCTGAAGGATGAGCTCTTTTTTTGCAGACACTGGGCTACTAAGGAATGGCAGAAACCATACAACATGGGGGAAGCTGCATTCAACCTTCTTACCTGTTGCTGTCTTTGTACATGGGGAGGAACTGCAGAATCAGTGACTGAGGTTGGAAGGGACCTTTGGAGGTCATCTTGTCCAACTCCCCTGCTCAAGCAGGGATGTCCTGGAGAATGCATTTTGGATGAAGCAGGAGATGAAAGTGAGTAAAATTGACTTGGTCTCCCTGCTTCTCACACAACTGACATACAAGACTTTCAGGACATAGGCAGCAGAGAAGTTACAAAAGTATAACCACAAATGAGTTGTGGTCACATTTGTTTACTACTCCAGTCATCCAAAAACTAGATTTAATATACAGTAAGGCAGGCAGAACCAGCTTCTGGGTGAGATAAGCACAGCAGTATCTAATGAATCAAGATTATACAGGGCTCCACTACATTGGCATGTACTTCATTCAAAAAGTGAACGAATGGAGAGGGAAGGAACCATACTTTTGCCTCTGTGCCAGTACAATCCCTCCACCCAGTAATTCCTCCTCTGGGACTATCTGTCAAGTTAGATCTTACCCTGGGCAAAGACGGAGTAAAAAAAAGTATGAAACAGGCACTATAGGCAATGCTTGGGCACGCATGTGTGCCACAGGTGTTGTTACAATCTCAGAGATGGAATACAGTGTTTTTTTCTTACTTAACCTTGTATTTGAAGCATCAGATAGTTACATTTCTCACAATTCCTGCTTCTCTCCATGGATCCTCTCACATAAAGAGAAAGGCCGAGCACACAGTACATGGAGGTGACCAATTGTATTTTTCAGAACATAAAACTTGAAGACCGCCACCAAATTTGGTTGTTAGGATCAAAAGCTGTTCTAAGGTAGGAAAAAAGCTAACATAAATGGCAGCACATATGTGTGTGTGTACTCACAGACACTTTCCAAGACCTGCACTAGTCCCTTTGCCTTCCTGTTCTCCCCATTCCCTGATTACTGAGTAGGCATCTCTTCCACTGTCGGCAGTCTGACTGACAACAATTGCTTGTGAGAAGGCTACACTGGTGCTGGGAGGGAGGCAGGCATTCAGCTGAACAGATCAGATACAAAACTGTACCAAAAAAGGCTCCTGAAATTAGACACTAAAATGTCATACGTACCTGCAGTCAGGCAAAGAAGAAAAAGATGATTAGCCAAATTACAATAAGAGGCTTTTGAAAATAGCACATTAATGCTATTTTTCATGTTAGAAGACAAATTTTATTGCAATTCAGCAAATGAGCTACACCTGTTAAACTGTTCTGTATATCCAATTCACATTTAATGTCCAATGGATTGAAATGTCACAGGAAAAATAAAAAAGGAAAACAGTACCTGGTTTTGTCATTATAATGTAAACTTCAATGCCCGCCTTTAAAAAATACAAGCCAGTGATTCCCCCATTTAGTAAAATATATAGTTTATAAGGTATTGATGCTTTATCTTGGTTTAACAGCCAACCTCTAGGTATAAAATAAAGAACTACAAAGATGTGAAGTACGTGTACAATATCTTCAAGTATTTTCAAGTATCTCATAGTATCTTGCACTATGGACAAAAAATCATTGACAACATACAGAAAAAGTTAACTCTGAATAGTTTAACTGCAGAAATCTTAAAATATTCATGAATTCAAAACACATCAAAAATATGTATCATCCAGCTAGTAGGTCCCATTTGAACAATTTGAAAAATACTCTGCATAACAGAAAATGTTGTGGAATAGTCTTCAGTTCATGAATATGTTTTCAGCTACAGAATGTCAGATAGTTAAGTTTATGGCAGGTAAAGGCCTTTTTTTTTTGTATAAGCTTATCGTTATAGTATTTTGTTACATTTAAATCAAGTCTTTATTAATTTGCATTTTCTTTTTGTATAAAGTATCATTGTATCAACTCTGACAGCATTAATCAAAGAAGCATAAATAATTGATAGGTGATAGCCTGGGTTTTTTTCCCTCAAATCAGGTATCAGCCTGCAAACATGTCTGACCAATTTAACACTATATATTTACTGTACTATGAATTACTTATTATTTATCATTATATTTCTCTCTACAGAACGCACATGTGCTGTTAAAAATTTTTTTTTTTCATTAACTGTTACCAAAAAAAACGCAAACAACAAAACAGCATAGCCACATTAACCTGCACCTACCAAAACTGCTCCTTTATTTTAGAAAAGTAACAGGAAAAAAAAGTTACAATTGCATTATTCTATAGCTCATTTCTGAACAAAAAATGCAATGCAAGCTTTAAAAAGCGAGATGGATTTTACAAATCTCTAGTTAAAGAGATGCTGACTACACCATTTGTTCTTATGCAGAGTCACCCAGTTCCGGAGAATGGCATGGAAGGAGCAAATGCTGGATCCTCGCGTTACTCTGTGGGACTGATGCTAGCTACATCAATGAAAGAAGCAGGCTGGTTTGTGGTCAATACTGAAGAGTGGTGGGGATTATGGCTGCTATTACAGACTGAACTGTTCTTAGATATGCCAGCCAAATCTCTTCCCAAAACCCTAGGACAGGCTACCACACAGCTGTATTTTATATCTCTGTCTTCCCTGGTGGCCTCTGGATCCAACAAACCCAACATTTTTTTCTGCTGCATTTCACAACCTTCTACTGATCCTTCAGTGGAGCAAATCCTTCCAGACTTGGAAGTCCACAGAAAAAGTGCTTTGAATCCTAATAGGATTAAACATAGACACCCTGTGAGAGAAGGAGGAAGGGTCTTTCAAAGTGGTCTTTCTGTGAAAATAAAGTAACTGAGGAGCTGGGAAGATGACCTCTGCATCTTCCTTTTGCATCTGGACAGCTAGCACACAGCTTTAGCCTCAGTGCTAGCCAAAGAGCCCAGCACTTGGGAACGAGCAAACCCCAGCCTGAGTCCATCCCAGGTATCACTAACTGTCACGATGAGGCCAAAAAGATTCACACCAAAGCAAGCCAGTAAACCAAAGCTATCATGACTAGGTCAACTTGTGTAAAGAAAAAAAAAGGCACGAAAAAGAGAACCTTAATTCAGGGTTAATTACCTCATGCAAGATAAAAATCAATCCATACTTCATACTATGAAAGATATGGTTTTAAGAGTATCAACTAATCTGTTAAGGTCAAAATAATTAATCCAACCCTCTTTTCTTATGTAGACGTACGCCCTGTGAAATACACAGGCCTAGTAAAGTGGCCTTAAAAACAGCTAAAAGTACTGCAAAATTATTTTTTTTTTGCTATTATTAATACATAAACAAGCAATTTGGGGCAATCGTATAAAGATTATCCCAACATATTAAGTTGAATACATGAAATTCTTAGAATAAAAGTACATCCGTTTTATTTTTGCTCTTCCAAAGCTGGAAAAAAACCCAAACCAAACCTGCACACACAAAATACTTCTCTGAAATGCTCCTGTAAGCTCCAGACTGTGAAAGAATTCACACCCACCCAGCATGAGGAGCGGGTTGGACACTGCCCTTGCATCTTGCTAATGCTGCTGTGAAATCAAAAAAGAATCTTGCTCTGATCAGTAGTGACAAAGGAACTTCTCAGTTTAATAATGAAATAAATAAGACAAAAGTAAAAATAGTCAAAAATTTAATACATGTGCTATACTTATAAATTACGGAAATAAAACTATCACAAGATGTGACTAAGCTGTAGGTAAAGAAAAGGTGCTACAACATTGTATGAACCGAAAAACTTGGACTCTGCTTCTCAAAAGAGAGACAATACTGAGATAAGTTTATACAGTGGAGACCTCTTAAATACATAGCCCTGATTTTCTGTACAGTAATTTGTGATGCTGATAAATCACCCTGTTCTTAAGTCACATATTTCAAAGAGATTTTTATCAGAGGATTCAAATGAACAGAGATGCCTTTACGCATTTGCCAAGTTCCAGATCTCCAATAAATTAAGCCTTTAAAATGTTTGTGTTTTATTGTAGAAGTGGACTAAAGCTTCCTCTGTTAAAAACAAAAGCATCCCAAATGAAGCAGACTGTGACAACAGGACCCAAGATATATTCATTCAAAAGGAAAAGAAAAACACCTTACTACTCACTGTTTTTTCAGAAAAATTAAGAAATCCTTATATTTGTTAGTAAGGTATACCATTATTATTTCATGGGGGCATAAACATCTTTAATTAGTCATCTGACATTTGAGGAACTCATGTCCCTCTATTAGCAGTTAAAATTACCACCAGCAACCATATACCAAACTTCAAAAGGCTGGTTCAAGTGGAAACCTTTTTGTGTTATGAACAATTATTCCAGGTTTTTCATTTAAGTGGGCTACACTGTAAATTCTGAATTCCAACATAATATAGCCAGTTGTATCATAGAAGATTTTTTTTTTAAAAGACAAACTTATAAAACACAATGATAGGTTAAATAAATAAAAAATATCAGTTAAAAAACACGCTTAATTTTTCTGTGCAATTACGTACCAATATGAAAAATATTACTTTGATCTCTGCACATTTCCCTGTTCTGTCTCCTGGATTTCACTAAAAATAATACTGACAATAAAAATAAAGAAAATAATGATTTGTTGACAAATCAGTGCTTTGGAGTTATTAAAAAAAAGCACACATCATATTTGTAGTTCCCTTGCAGCAAAACATGACTCAATATGCTAAAAATCAAACATTGGTAATAATGTTAATATATAAAATATTAGTTTAAAAACTATAGAATGACCTTCTCAGCAGAAATGGAGCGTATACATTGGGGTCTATGACACACAGCATATCTGAAGGCAAGTTCACAGAATGCTGAAAGGCTCACTGCACATTTTCTATGGCAAGGAAATACTGCAGCTTTAAAATAAGCTGCACAATACTCATCTCTATCTCTTTCACATGAAAGTGTGTAAAAAGCAAATCAGCAAATAAACTCTAAAATAGATTTATACCAAAATCCTCTTTTTTACATTGAGTTTACAGCTTCTATCCATTTGCCTGTACTATTTTTGGAGCTTGCTTCAAGAAAAGTCAAAGTTGCATTTTAGGGCCATGAACAAGTTCACGATACAATGTACTGGCAGACAGAACCTTTGCATACTAATGAGATTCACTCCTTGTTGCTTTTTTTTTCTTTTTTTTTTTTAAAAGAGTTTTTCCTGTGGGAACAAGAGGTCAAATATCGATTCCTTTGACAAGAGACGCCTCCAGCGTAATGTTGAACTCCTGCAAGGTCTGCAGCACTCGAATCAAAGAATTCACAAGAGTATGATCCTTTATCAGGGCTATGTCTTCATACATCTGTGCTGTAATCGGGCAGTCTGCAAGCAGGGCGATCCAATGATGCAAAAGGTGGTCTCTGACAAAGTGGCAATTTGCGATTTGGAAATAAAAACAAAGCCAAGTTAATTTCTCATTTTCACTGACATGATTTTTATTCTTTGCCTTCTAAACAGACCCACCATCTTCTCTGCATATTTTTGTAAGACAGCGGGGAGTAACTGTGGAATTGAAGTAGGGAGCATCCATGAGAGATATGTTTCTAGGCTTTCCACCCCTCAAACTAAAAGACATGGTTCCCAGGAGGCCTGGAAGTCCCAAGCAGGCCCAAAGTCACTAACCTGCTCCATTGTCTTTGCGTCAAGAGGCTTCCAGATGGTCCCAACTTCCCTCCCACCCATCTCCTACAATGAGTAGGTGGAGGGTGAAGAATTCACGCAGCCATTAACTGGACAGGCCTCACTGATGGATGGTTTTCTGTTTCTATCTTCTGACCTTGCTAGCTGTAGATGAGGGAAGCTATTCACACCACCCTACTACCTTTCTCTCTTAATTCAGCTGCTCAGCTCTTTGGGATACTCAGTTTTGCATCTCAGATTTCCCACACTTCACATGCCTAAGAACTCAGTCACGGCATGGTTCACTCGATCCTTCTTTAGTTACAGCAAAGAACTGTATAAGCAATAGTCAAACTGCACAACCCAGCAGTTGTTTGGCTTTATCATATTAACATGCAACATCCTTTTCATTTTATTAAAATATCAATAATGAGATCAATAATAATATCAATATCATCAATAATAAAGTTTGTTTGTACCTTGCTCCAAGACACACCAGCATCTGAAACTTGCCATCCTTCCCAATATTTCTAGGGGTGTTGTTGATAGCAGTGATAAAGCGACAGAAATTCCTGGCCCTTGTCTGCCAGTTCTCCTCTGGGACCATCTCATTCTGCTCAAGCGTTTCATAGTATGTTTGTGCTTTTTCTTAAAAGAATAGTGGGAGATAGTGAAGTTTCATCAGTGCATATAGCAGTCCTAAAATACCTGAAATATCATTCTCCTGTGCTTGGAATAAAATAATTAGGCACTACGACCTTCAAATTTAGATGATTAAATTTAATACCACCTCAGTATAAAGCTTTCCCCATAAGCATGCTTACAAATCTGTAAGGCTATCTGATGCTCATATCAGACTGTTGGCAAATTAGCATGAGTGTCTGCATCATGGACGGGACAGTTAAAGTTGAAAGGCCTAGATTCACAGCTCGTCCATGAATTTCCTGAATGACTACATTTAGGCATTGGTTTTTCTGTTTGATTCAGGCCTGTGTTCCTCATGTGTAAAACTGGGATTCCACTTCCCTCTGAACAGTGCTAAAGAGGTTCTGGCATCTACTGAATTTTGAGATGCTACAGTAAAATGATGATATAAGGAGAAGAGCGATGTCAAAGTACGTACTCAAAACACACAAACACTATTAAAAATAATTCATTTTCTAAAAGGTGTTTGTGTGCTCAGTTGATTTATTCACCTGTATGTCCAAAAATCTACACCACCATGTGAAATATGTATGCTTATAACCCCTTTAATAAAACATCCAGTAAGTAGCAATAGCACCAGATCCATCTGTTGTGCTTTATAAAGCAACTCAACCTCTTTAAAGTGTGATTTATTGCTTTCACTATGCTCAATTAAGAACAAGGTTACCATATGTCAATTCACCACCTTATTTAAATGATTCTTCCTCACTAAGAAAGTTTGTTTTACACTATTACTGCTAGAAGGACAAAGTCCAGTTACTGTATTAAGTATGGCATCAACTTTGGCAAAAGACACATGCTCTTTCTCTCAACAGTATGAGGGAGGAAGAGCTCTTATGGCAATTCAGCCACCAAGATGCCTCCAAGAAGTATGCTGTTCACACCAGCTGAGACACAGTAGCAATGATAAGGAACATGGATGGATATATTTCAAAGACACTCTGGTATATCTTCCTCCCACTTACCTAAAAAGTCCCAAATAAAGACATTTTTGAAGAGTCTCGGTGATTTAAATCCATGCTGAAACACTTGCTCAAGAGCTGAAACAAGTCCACCTTCTCCACACAGCAACAGCGTCAGACTGCCTCTCTGCCAAGCATGCACAGAAAGCACACCCTTATTATCTCAGTTTAGAAGTCTGGAACACAAAAGTGTCTCACGCATCTGTTACTGAAATCAGTTTTTAAATAGATAAATGCTCGAAGTTACAGTCTACTGTCAAACAGTGGCTCCAGACAGGATGGCCCAGTTCTCGCAAGTCCTAAGCATTCAAAAATGTGTTGACCTCTAAGAATGAGGCTGAAGGCGGCAGTCTCAGGGCCTCGTTGTCATCAAATGAAGCCACAAAAAGGCCAAGATAAAGATTACGAGTAGGTTTTACCTATAATAATGACCACTGTACAGAAAATTAAGAAAATATTTTCCTCTTTTACTAAGTAATAAAGATCACAGGTCCATTGTAGCAGGTGCCTCAGACTGTTTGCTTATCAACAAAACCAACATTTAATGCAATTTTTAAACCTCAGAAAAACCCAAATTCTTCTTTAGAATAGGATGGTAAATTCTATTTTGCAAAACCAGTGCATGATCACTTGAGACTATTGTGCAGATGTGATCAGAGTTATACTGTATACGAATTTGCCATGCTACACTGAACTTAGCAAAGATAGGTGCAGAAGGAACGGGAGGACCTATTTGCAAAAAAATTAATGACTTTCAAGAGATATTCATACAGGAGCCAGCACCACTCTACACCACTCTGGCTCAGGAGGGCTGGGTTGTGATGGTTTGACAGAGGCACGCTTCTTAAATTTGTTTCACGAAATAACTGCTGTGTCAGTTAAGATGACTACATGTATAACATAGAAGTGTACCAAAGTCTTTAAAAGCACTTCTGCTTCACTTGCCAGAGAGTGGGGGTGGGTGTTTGGGTGTGGGTCTTTTTGGTTTCTTTTGGTTTGTTTTGTTTTTTTTAATGGCCCACAAGTTTTCATGTTTTCAGTAGCAAAGATAATGCTAAACAGGCGTAAAACAAATCTACTCGGTACTCAATGTAGACGTAAAATGTCAGTTAATCCAGAACAAACTAAACAGGAGACAACACTCTTGACAGTGGTACGGGTAGAATAACCAACAGAATTTGACTAATAACATTATTTCCAATACCAGAATGTTAACACTTAAATTATCAGAATGCTCCAGTCAGTAGCAAAAGTGAGATACTTGAGGGTGTATTATTCCAACAGTATAGTCTCAGTATCTCATTTTTGCTCCACTTAAGGAATTTTCAAACAGATGGCTGTTCATTCAGTTCAGTTATTTCTGTTATATATTCTCCAATGCTTACTAGCAAAAGTTCTAAGACAGGAGTGCCACTACAGAGACAACAACTTCTCACCTCCTTCTCTGGCTTGTGGAAGTGCTTGACAATACCATTGACAGCCTCACCAATAGCTTCTTGTATCTGACCAGTATTTAACTCTGCAAAATACAAAAATATATCCAGTCACTCTGTAACAGCTTTAGAAATTGTACCTGTGCATGAGGGATAAGGCATACCAGAAAAAGGAGCATGAACCAGTATAACTTACGCTTTTAGTGAAAAGGTGCTGCACTGTGGGTAACAGAAATCCAATTCTACTTTTATTTGTTGTTGAGGTGGTAGAAATGGAGATGGTTTGTTTTTATACCAAAGTTCACACTGGTGCTTCACCACAGCAACAGGTGGAAAGGGTTTTTACGTATTATGTGAATTTTCAGACCAGGGCCCAAAGCTAAGAAAAGGAGCCATGCTTTGATTAGGACCACCAAATCTGGGCATCCTGGAAATACTTCCTGTGACAGTTTCACTGTAAACTCAAGCATGCTTGGGACCAAAGTAACCACCTGATTTATCACAAATAAGACAACCCCAGAACAGTAATCTCAACAGAAAACTACTAAAGTCCAGGAATAGAAACCACGAGCAAGCTTTTTTTTGTCCCTGAAGGACAGATAGAGACAGGACAGGAAATTTCTACCTTCCTCCATAGCATTCATTCCACAGATGACGGACAAGAATACTGAAAACACCACTAGGGCAGCTAAGCACTGGACCAGGAGTCCAGAGTCATCTTCCTTCCATCCTTGGACACTTTCAAAACTTGAGTAGATAGAACAGGTTGCTCAGGATTGTAATTAGGAAGTTAACTGGACTTCGGGCAGGGGGTTGGGTTAAGTGAGCTTCACAGGTCCACTCCAAGCTACAGTTCTAAAATACAAGAAAATCTACAGTTCTGTTTACAAGCAGCTCTCCTCAGGCGATGATGCAGAACAGTACAAGACAAGACATCCCACACCACTCACTTGGCTTATTGTTTGGCGATATAGTGACAAATCTTCTGATCATGCTTGGTGACTGCTGCAAAGGAGGGGTTCGGCACTGCCGCTCATCAACCTCAGTGTTGGAAGTCAGCAACTCTCCCACCAGGATCCTCTCTAAGCTGCCATCATCCATTCCCTTTCCAAGCCACCTTCCACAGGGAAACCTAAGAACATAAAGGAGATATATGCATCAAGTCCTTCAACCTAGATTCAATTTCATGTCAAAGACTTTCAACTGCAGTTGCATAAAACCCAAATTCTGCTAGTATAGTACTTAGAAATACTCCACTCATCTAGCAACAACAAAGTCTTTGGTTTGGCTTTTGCCAGCAGAGGGAGCAAAAGTAAAACAGACTTTTGGTTCCAAGTTTGTGCTAAATGTCACAGTAGATGATCCACAAAGCAAACAGTAGCAGATTTTGTCTTGTGTCCTATATGTCGCACATGATTTGAAGGCTGCCGAGGAACAAGAGGTAGAAGGGGAAGACCCACTACACAATATAGATGGGTGGTGAAATACACCTATGCTTTCATTGAACACGTTATATAGCCACAAAAAAAAACCCAACATATACTTAAACGTCAAAATACCAATACATCTATTGAAATTGGGATATTAAATCAGACACTAGAAAGCACACATGCTCACTTGCTCATTATCACGTTCTATGAACCAACGTTGACATCAGTTTAATCAGAAAACTGAACAGCATCCAAAAATAGCATCTTGCCTCTCCATTTAATTACAAACAAACTGGTATGAAGAACTGAGTGGACTTACCAGCCAATTTGTTATCAACATGAGCCTGACAGTTTCTCTAAACAAAGGATAGGACATCAAACTATAGTGTACCTAACAAATAAATTTAATTCTTACTGTAAATCTCATTCCTTTACTTTCACTACACAAACAGAGGTTTCTAACATTCCTAAGTCCTTGTGTTCTAGCTTGTGTCCAAAGGTCTCTCTGTAACACCTACAGCACTCCATCTTAATATAAAATACCATGCATATTTGGTAAGCAGCAAGCTCTAACTTGCTGTTTCTTCCTTGGGCTCAAGGCAAATTATTTTTAAGATGTACAACAGCCAATTCAACTTCTCCACCAACGTTCTGAGGCTAGGCATGAGCATCTGCAAACTGAAAACTCTGTTTAATTTTGCAAGAATCACAATTTGTTTAATGCTAGAAGCCAAACAATCTTTCTATGCCTTCAGGTAGCAGCAACTGTAGACACAGAGTCCCAGGAGATAAGACCTTTCTAATCAAACAAGCCCTACTGTGCCAGCTCCCTGTAGAAATTCTACTTACCTAACATGAAATGTCAAGATGATACTTACTTGTAAGTATGCCCTGTTATTTCATTTCTGACCATAACATATTCCACTAGCCACTTGGCATACAGCCCTGAATTATCATGTCCTATTTGCACTGTGGTCAGTTTTCCCAGGTTCTGGCACTGCAAATTAAACAAAGAGTTTGTCAGAGTAAACTGAAAGACAGTAGCATGTTGGAGGAGTAAACTACCAGAGAACATGCTCAGACAGGGAATCAGAAACGTGGTTCTCCTTTTCTGACTGCATGATTGATTCTTGATTGGGCTTTTTAGGGGTAGGTTGCTTTATTTGTTTTTGTTTGCTTTGTTTTATTAAATACTATTTTGATCACCAGAGAGAACATCAGTTGAGCTAGATTTTTCAATTAAATTTTACCCAATGTGTGCAACACACAAAAATCAGAGCAGAATAACTTCTTTGTTTCCAATAGAAGAGGATATGACACCTCCCACCATTATAGCACCAAGTTGTAATATAAAGACAGTCTTGTCCACCCTTGCACTACAGATTTGTCAGTCATTTTGCTCTGCATGTTATCAAATATAGATTAAATTTGTTATGTACAGGAAGTGTTTGTGACTAACCACATAGACTAAAGATATGAAACGTATGGCAAGATGGTACAGCACGGGGAGAATTTAACACTGAAAAAACCAGAACATCCAAAGTACTTTTTGTATCAACTAATACAAACCTCAAAAGTCATTTCTAATAGGTTTCTGGGAATCTGCAGGACTCCTGTCTCACCCAGTTCTCCCGAGATACAGATCCAAGGATTGGCTGTAAACATTGAGCCACCAAGTTTCTTGCTAGGAACAATCAATATATGGTATGGTATCACTGCAAACACAAGAAGAAACAACACTTCAAAAAACGAGGATGGATAATTATGTAACCTTTTTAATGAAGAGAGGGCAAAAAGGTAAGTCATAAAATAATACTGCAGTACCATGAAATGCTGAAATAACATCAGAGCTGCTACTTAATCATGCTAACACTTGCACATCAAGCAATGGCTGACCATCAGGAAGTGTACACATAGCAGTCATTAAGAAGCAGAGCTGATACCAAAACACTGTCAAGTGAGAAAAGAAATATGGATGGAATAATGTCTTCACATGGGTATAATAATTTTTCATTTACCAGGCTCAAAACGTGCCATGAAGATGGTTACTCGTCCCTAGCTTAGAGACAAGGAAGTAAAGACAGAATAGTCATGTATCCAGGACTACGTTGTAGCTCAGCACGCAACTCAACGCTCAACTCCTAACTGTCTGCTTTTGTGCATACACATCTGCACACTACATAACTAATACCAATTCCCATTCGATTACTAACTGAACCCTTTGCTTGCAGGGCTTGCTTGCAGCAGCATTCACTACTGTGGCTGAATAAATTCAGTGGAAATACATTATAATGATGCAAGTTTCCCTGTACCATGTTGCTCTTAGTTATGCTAACTGTAAGATTTCTTGATTTTGAAAAGAACGAACAACTTTTTTCCCCTCTAACTGGCACCACACATTTAAACGCTTTCTAGTCCCCGAGTTTACCAGTGACTAATTCAACATAGTATCACCTGAGTTACAGCCCCTTCTCTGACTCAGGAGGCGTGTGTTCCTGAGGAAATGCATGTGCTCTTCAATTGCCAAGCATCTCATGCACAGCCCCCTATTAACCAAGCTTTTATAACAAAATCCAATTATCTGAATGGTCATCATGTTTCTTGGCGAACTGCCCTTCTTTTATAGAGTATAAACGGATTACAGTTAGGGCTTTTCAGCTGAGGCATTTAATACATTTCTTCCTCAATGTCTGCTCAGCTGTCAGCGCCCTCAAGAAAGCATTTGGTGGTTGGATTTTCTTAAAAGCTTGATGCTTACAGTATTTAAGAATGAATTAAAATGTTTCCTTTTTTATTTTCTGTGCTGATAGTCTTAAAGTAAGTGACAATTTAAGTGCATCCAGCAGACCAGATTTTAGCTTTGTCCAGACCTTGCCCACCTCAAGACGAAAAACTATTCTGCTTAGCTGTCTGCTTGCTTTGTCTTTCATGCACACAAATACGGATCATAACGTACCATCAAGGGTAGCTCCTACCATGGGGCCAGAGAGGTCCTTTCCCACACCCCCACCCCCAATTTTATAAGCCTTGCTAAAGTCTTTCCTTATTCTGCCTTACTAGTGAGGTCCTGTGGCAGCATGCACACAAAGGCATGAGAGCTCTGTAACGCATTTAAGCATCAGCAACAACAGGTTAAAAGTTGTTCTACGGCATTTTTTTTAAAAAAAAAAAAAAGAAAACAAACAGAAAGGTACTTCAACACGTTGCAGAGTTCTGATGCAGCCCTCAATGGGCATTTCATTGTTACCCCAAACTCAGAGACAGACATGTGGCAAAGTAGACTGAGCACAAAAAGGAGAAAGTTTTTTTGTTTCCTTTTAAATTCCTAGCATGTGTTAATATTCTTACCTTGATAACGAACAATCCATACTGTTCTTGTTTAGTATGATGCAAACAAGCCCACCACAAAATTTTCTGTTGAGCGCTCTCCCCCAGCTAAAAGGATTAAAGCTGTGTGTTTTACCAAGTTAGAAACAAAAGCCTTTAGCGACACAGAGACACACACTACTGCCCACCAGGGAGGACCACAGAAACAGTGATACAGCATACACAGATGGATACCAGGACGAAAGCAGAACAACTACGTTAAGGCATGCTGCTCAGAGCTGTTCAGAATTTTGGATAAGGACTCAACCAAATTTGGAAATCAGAGTTCCAGGGAAAGCAAATACTTACAGATTGTTGTGAAAACATTGGTAAAGCAAAAGTAATCAACAGCATTGAATGACAGGAGATGATACAAGAATTGTTCTTTCTCATCATCACAGCGGAGGAACGCATAACGCTTGTAGAGTTTTCTGTCAAAGCAAAACAAATAATCTGTCATAGTAACAAGATGCTTTCAGTGAAATGTTTCCTATTGTGCATATTTATTAGGTAAACTATGAAGAACATGCAAGCAAATACAAATGACAGGTGATACTGGTAGAGCCAACAGTGTTTAATGTGCCAAGATACGTCAACACTCTGCAAGTCTGAAGTCTCCCAAGTGCATCAGTCCAATACTTCACACTATTTTCTACCCCTTGAAAGCAAGGTTTGGGGTGGACTAATGGTCGTCTCCCACCTAAAACCACCCCAAAAGACGGAAAAAGGACTTTTGTACTTTCTTGGAAAAAAATTCTCTGACTTCTTCTGGTCATGTAAAATGACAGAGCTGAAGTAAAGAGAGTCTTCTTAAGTTACTTCTGAGCACACAGTGCCATGACAGAGACTTCCAGCACATGACATGAGACAGAAGGCTGTTTTCAAAGGACACTAGGGCAAACACTGGGGCTATCTGCTTGTATTAGGTTATAGGTGATAACCCAGGGCCTACAACAACCCACACAGTAAGCTAAGGAATAGCTTCAGTGTTGACAGTACACCGCTCCTGACATAACCAGAATCATAAGCATGCAAAGGTGGCCTAAAGTCCTACTGTTCCCTTTTACAGAGTTGCAAACTCTTTGCTAGGACTGCAACACCACACAGAACTTCAATTTCTTTTAAGCGGAAATATCAAAAGATGCTGTTCGGTAGCCTTCTCTCACTAGTGGAGACATTAATGCCTAGGTAGAGGAATGCACTGTAAACGGAAAAAATCTTATATACTTACTGAAATTACTCAAACGCATTAGGGAATTTAACACTGCAAAACTTGCAACTGAGAAACTTTGAAAAGAATTTACAACCTCAACATTTTCAAGTGCAAATTTTGACTGGCAAATACTCTTACTCACTTGTATGTAGCAATCACGACTATTTTTGTTAATTATGCAATCAGTAAATAATACCAGAGTTGGTGAATAATCATAAAAGAAGAGTATGCCAAGATGTTAGAGGAATATTCAAAACATCATGAATGCATGAATTAGGTATTAGAAAAGCTGACACAGCCATGGATAGGTTGTTACTGCCAGGAGGGCATCCTGACAACTCCCCTTAATTTCAGATATCAATTACAAAAAAAAAGTCAGCAAGTGACTCACAAGCCAGAAATTTGCAAAACAAATCAATGATGAAGATTAACACACACACATATTCTCACTTAAAAGTAACACCAGAGGTTGACAGGAAATGTTCAATGAAAATAAAGATACTGAGCCTTAAATCAACAGAACCTGCCTGTAGTCACAAGAGCAGCAAACCCACAAAGGTCTCACGGGTGACTGTGTCCATGTTTCATTTGAACAATCTGAACCATATGTTTAGCTAGCCTGTCCACAAGGGTATGTGCTGTCCTGCCATTTTGAAGTGTAAGATTTCTCAGTTTACTTGTGCACATAAGGTTTCAGCGGAGTGAAGCTATGTGATTTCCTTCACTTCCCCAACTCTAGTCCCTTTGAAGACTAGAAAGAAACCAAACATGTTTCAGTTTTCTTGTATTTTTTAGCAAATGCCAAGCGAAGAGAATGGGTTAATTAAAATATCTAACAGGTGCTTCAAAAAAGGAACACCACACAATCATGTTAACTGTAAAATGGCAGAAGTTGCACAATCACTTTTAGCACCTCACTGAACTTGGCACTGCTTCCTCTAAAAACAAACAGAGCATACTTTAAATCCATGCTGCCTAGAACACCTTTCTTTAAGTAGGATATCCAATATGCAGCACAAAGCACACAGGATTACAAAGAATTGATGTCATTCCTATGCAAGTTGCTCCTTTGCTTGTCACTTTCATTTTCAACATATTAAACATCTGTCTCACTCTGTTCTAGAGAATCAGAATCTGTCTGATAGATGAGCAGTGCATTGGCCAGATGTTAAGAGACTTGGGGTTTTTTCTTTTTTTGGTGGGTGAATGGAGTGTGGTAGTGTGTGGAAAGTCCTCTCACAGCATTTGCTCTGCATGGGACAAGCACTGTTAAATTTAACCTGATCTGGGCTGTTGGCTTCACTGGAGAGGCTTAACCTTAATTTAGAGAGATAGGTAGATTTATTAGCTGTCCTCACTCCATCCTTCAGCTTTTCCTTGCTCGCTGTTGGAAGGCCATAGCTTCACCAGAAAGTCCAATACAACTCAATACAAGGCAGATCTCAAATAATTAGCAGTTGGGGTTTGGGGGGCATTGGGCGAGGGAAGACATTTCTTAGAAGGTGGTGTGAGTGGGAGGAAAGGAAAGGAAGAATAGACACCATAGGTTAAGCTGTCTCCAGAAAGAAGTCTTCAATTAAAGCTAATGACAATTACTAGGGCCCATAGAAGAGAACCTTTAATTTCCACACAGTAAACAGTACATCCAGCCTTATCAGCAATACATTTTTTTTCTGCACAGGTTATACTAAATAAACCTCAAATTGTTACTCCTGAAACAATTAGTATTAAATATGGCCTGTACTCTGATTTGTGCAACTATGCACAAAAAACTATTTATGTTTACAATGATAATATAACGTACATGTGCTCTGGACATCAACAAGTAAATAGGTCCTTGTGCTGAGCATTTCTCCTTTTGTCCTTCAAGATGCATACTTACAAGAAGCACTAGCACAGAGTACTTTTGACAGAGTTTAAGCCAGCTGTATTTGGAACTCTCTACAGGCTCAAGTCTTCAGTTTTCACTCACATCCCCCTCCCCCTCACACTTTATAGACTTCTCCCATTTTCTTCCTATAGTACAATTACTCTTTAAACAGTGTTTTGGGTCTCAATGTTTGGGTCTTTTCATAAATTTTTTTATAACTTCATATAGAAGGAATTGAAAGTCATGTATTTTGAAATGTTTAGAAGTAATAAAAACAAAAAATGGATCGAAATAGCAGATGTTTGACTATTACGAAAGCAATTCACCTTATGTTCTTAAGCAATCTATAAATGCAAAACCATTACTGTGTAGGAGAGCATAAACAAAGCTGAGACACTGTCACTTTGATCTAGAGACGTGGACAATCTTGCTCTAAAAGATTTAGACGGAAGACTTCAAAAGATTACCAGATCTCATCTTGAGCTTACTGCCCTGAAGAGACATGCAAAAACTGATCACCACAGCCTTCCTAGTCACCTTCACAGTACTGCACGTACAGCATTCATCTGCTCTTTTAAAATCAACCTCTGGTGTGCTTTATCTACATTATTTTACACAGCACTGAAAGGAGCTACAAGAATGTCTCAGATTTGGAGACAGAAGTGAGAAGCTAAGGAACAGTCACTTTGGGTGACACTAACCAGAACCACAGAAGCACAACTGGATGTGCCTCTACATTCTTCATATTCTGACAGAACTGCAACCAGGACCTAAGCCACACTTTGCCATGCAATGTGAAAATACACAAACAATCCAAGGAAAACAAAATATCCCACAGTTATAGAAAGGGGGCCAAGATAAAAAGCTTGACTCAGCAAAGTAGTGGTATTTGGACTTACACCCCACTTCATTTAATTCCTAGTAATTTTCTAAGATTTCACGAAGTTGCAGACAGTCTACACTGACAGGACTGATCCTGTATCGGAAGAACCCCAGCACTGAATCATAATTCCCAAATAGCTTGTAGACATTTGGAAGGGTAGTTTGTTCTACTCCTTTTGCACACTGCTAAGCAGATGGAAGAAGACACTTCCGGGTTTTTGAAGTCAAACAACTAAACAAGTTTAATTTTTAAAAAGCTTTGCCCAAGATAAACCACCTTACTTTGTGAGTTCATGATCTGAAAGCAGCTGTTTTAGATGCCTAGAGAGCAACTTCTTTTCCATAGAGAGACGAACCCAGGCTCTGGCCTTGCCAACATCTGTTTTGATCTCACTAATGTTCTGGATATGCCTGGGAAAAAAAAGAAAATAAAAGAAAATATAAGGACACTGTCCAGTATTTTCAAAGCATGACAGTTCTTTTGCAGCAAGTTAGGCTGAAGAAGAAATTTTGCCAAGAATGCAAAATATCAGGCAAACTACCGGAAAAAGAGACATGATCACCGCAATATTCAGCACTATCTAAATTCTTTGCATATCTAGCTCACAAAGAATAGGAGCCTGAAAAGGAAATATCTGCAATGCAGTGCCCTATTTACAAAATTCTAAGCCAGGCCCATTGCCTCACATGATTCAAGAATCATTCTGGACCTTAACACTGCAATATTTATGGCTGAGTGCTTTGGAAAATTAAATACTGTCTTTGCACGTTCAGTAGTAGCTTTTCTAGCATACAAGACATAAAGGGTGTATTTTAAAAGGACAAGCATGTCCATAGAAAATCCTCAATTCACTCCTCCCTACTGAAAAAATTAGATGTCAGTAAGGAAAAAAGAGGAAAGAAAAATCCTTCCAAAACTAATTTATAAGTTTTGCATATTGTTTTTTCTGTACTGAAAAGAAGGCATTGAGCAGATACTATAGTTTTACTCACACTACAGTACTCAATATTAGACAAACCCATTCTTAATATCAAACAAGTTCTTTAAACTGCTTTCTTGACTGAGAAGCAAGAATGAGCTTAGAGCTACACAATCAATTTGGCAATGACTGGGAAAACACATACACTACACCCGCATCTCTGTGGAAATTAAACTTTACAGAATACTTGAAAAAGATGAAAACTGTGTCAGGGCATTTCTATAAGCTAGTAGCTGTGACAATATAAAATCTCCTCAGTATGACACTTGTTTCTGTAAAGGTCAATGAAAAAGCTGCACTATACACTTTAACCCAGTTCAGTAGGTTCCTTCCCCATATCCTCCTCCTGCTGTTTGAAACACAGACTTTTCTGTGTGGTACACGTTATACACAGAAACAAGTATGCAAATCTCATGGGCTTTCTCTGTTGGTTTTAATAGTTTAAACTTACCTCATATCCTGGATGAGAGAGATTCTAAGAGGTGACATGGCTGGACTGGTATCGGACTTTCTCCTTTCTGAATCAAGAAGTATTCCTAGATTAGAAGAACATAATTTGTTGTTACTAATAATCCATATAAAGATTTTAAAATCACTATAAAAAAAGAAGGTGAATTAACACCAACTTGTACTCTCGCGTTATTGGTGACTCATTGCTTTGTGAAGATATTATGGCATATTTCTACTTCAAATGACATGAAAATCTAATGTGCTACACAGATGGTTATGCAGATCAACATACACTGAGTATTAACACAATAACAAGCCTAGATTCAGCTGATATTGGTAAGACATCAAATGGCTTAAGATATCTACTAATCAAGTATTATTTTCTAAAGACTACCCTATTTTCTTCCTGCATAGTAAAAGTGACTGGCACTGTTGACACCATAAAAGCATTCAACATGTTTTACTCAGTACACCACACATCACATGCTTAACTAAACTACCACTTTGAACACTTCCATAACACCACTGCTTTTTAAAATAGCATTTTGGGTTTTTTTAAGAGATATTATTACTCTTCTCTTTCAAATTCCACTCTAAAATCAAGCTGTATATTAAATACAGTCCCCATCCTCAATCCTAAATTAGAAAGTATAAAACCGATTGTAACTTCAGTTTGATAAGCAAAACCACTATGGTCCAAGTGACATTCAGGAGACCTTAATACCTTCCAAACCTTTGTTTTTGATTGCTTACAGGACCTTGTGCACGTTAGTAACGCTCAGCTCTTTACCTACAGCAACTTTATGGAAAAAAAAAAAAACACCAAGCACCCACGACCTTCCCTAAACCCATTGTCCTCTCCAAAGTTATACCCTACGCCCCCAACTGACACGAGAAATACTGCTTAAAAGTTACATTAATAACCTTAGAAACATATTATAGTGGATCTTACATGCAATATCACTTTTACTGCAACACTTGATACAACAAAAATTAAAATATGTTCAGTGTTTTTTGTATTTTTTTAAATGTGTTTTAAAGAATAAGTCTACTGTTCAGTTGTTTTTTCAAGCGAGAATGCAAAACTTCAGGTTGTACAGCACAATTTTATATGCTTATACTTGTTTTCCACGCCCATCCATAACATAACATGCTTTGCCAGTCATGCAGTGACTATGTGTCACGTGGAGGATGGTGTATTGGAGCAATCAATTTTAAAGCCGATCTTTGAAACATCAGATATTTCTGGTTTCTGACTACTGCAGTAGTGGGCTCAATCCAGACAAGTTTATTCTTCACAGAATATATTGAGACAATACACCAGGTCCATATTAATTCTGTAGCAGACAGAATACTTGAGTCAGTTATACCAAGTAAAGGATATTTCCAAGGAAACAACCTCTGCATGGTGCAAATCTGCACAGTTTTTATGTTCTTCCAGTGGAAGCCAATCTTACCTGAGGTACTGAAGCTGCCCGATGTAGCTTTTCTCTGTCTGTTTTCTAGATAGTGTAACAGATGAGACCACAAAGCAGACTTTCCCTAAAATTGAAAAAAATATAATTAGTTAAAAGAAATCACTATCAGCTGAATTGAAAAAAAAAAGTTTAAATCATCATTGAAAGATTCAGCCATAACCAAAACTTGCTTTAAATATATGTCTCCCTATAAAGTCATCAATAAAAAGCAAAAATGAGACACAAGTTGGAGGTGCTCAGCAGCTGTAAAGAGGTTGAGAAAGAAAAGCAAGAGTCAGACTGCTGTGATCTAATGATTCTCTTAACAGGAAAAAGTCAATTGAACTTCATTCCTCATAGTTTATTAACATGACAAGAAAACATTTAAACGCTTGTAAAACACTATGTGCGAGTAGAGTTCTAAGTCTGAGGCTGTAACCTGTACTATGTGTCTTTCCCTCCCTGCCTCTCCAGTAGTGAAATGACAAGAGAAACAGAGTCAACCTGAGTAAACCATCTTATGCCCAGACCAAGTCTTGTGCATCTTTTCCCTTCAGGGTAATTCAGGGCTACAGATGCACGCTGATCAAAAGATCCCCTTCAATTTCATCAGGCAAAGGACTTGGATAATCAGACACACAGTTAAGACAACCCAAAACACAAGCAGGACAATGAAAGCTTATCAGCAAGAATACTCCAGCTCTACACATTATAAAATGAACTTAGAAGTTAAAATTTGGGATGTAGTATTTAGGCCAAGATAAATCTGTCAAATGATGTTAAAAGGTGCACCTTGCTCATAACGTTGCTTTCTTAAACCTCTGGTGGCTTAAAGCAGAGTGTGAGGAAATCTTTCGCTTACAAACTAAAAAGATTCTTGGATTCATCTTAAAATATTCTGCATGAGAAATCAAAAGCTTGCAAAGCCACAGAAAGGCAGCAGTAATTGAACAGGGGCTCTCCAGCACATTAATTGGAATTACTTACAGAGGAAATTAATCAGTATTACTTATCATCTTCCTCAATTACTATATTAACTTGAAATCCCAGTAAAGATCTAGCAATTCTGCATTTCAGAAAAGCAGTCATTATAAAGCCGTATTTTTATTTACAACTTTGTGCAGAAAAAAACCATGACTGTAAAGCAACACTTATCAATTCAGCACTACCAATGTCATCAAAAATCATATAAGTGCCTTCCTAGAGGTGCAGTAATTATGGTTCAACTCTGAAATATGTTTTTTTTAAACTATCTTTAAAAATCTCCAAACACTTCAACCCTATACCTCACAACAGTTGACAAAAAACTAATGACCATGAGGGATTATTCCAGAAGTCGTATGCCTCCAGAAGATAAAGCCTAGAGTGTCTGCAACATCTGTGTTGACAGAAATCTATTCAACATATGCATTCAGTGATAAAGCTATTAAAAAAATCCAGAGAAGCTCAATGCCTCATGCGTGTACCTGACAGATCCAACACGGAAAGCCAAAATTGCAAGTCTTACAAAAACATAAAAAGAGAGCATGAAAAATATCAACCAGGGAAGAGTCACATCCAAAATGTCATTTCTCTCAAACACACACATGCACACACAGTCTGGTGTTCAGCAACTAGCTGTTATGACAAGAACAACTGCAGCAGATCACATAAAGCAGCAAACAAAGGATCCTGCAGCAAATAGATGTCAACAATCATGATGAATGTAAGAACTCATGCAGTTTGTATCTGCCCACTTCCTTTACCATCATGTTACCTTCCTTTAACTTCAAATAGCAATAATGATGCAAGCTGTATCTACAGAGGAAGGGAAGATAGCCTAAGGAAAGCAGAGGGACAGAGAAAGGGCAAGGGAATAACCAAGGCCTTCTGAAAGTTCAGACTACTTCAGTTATTAGATCCTACATATGACAACTCTCCTGCATTGCTCTGAGCAAAGGAAGGTGTGGATTCACTTTGCACATGGAAGAATCAGTACGTAGCTAATGTAGGACTATCAGGGTTTATCAGCAGGTAAGAGGTAAAAGCAGGGGGTGGAAAGAAAGCCATCCTCATCACTATGGTCAATTGAGAAAGAAGAGTCTTCTTTAGCTCAAAAAATAAAATAAAATAAATGTATACAAACAGCAGACTTTTGCATATTTAATAAAGGCCAGAGCATACAGAGAATTGGTGGTGCCTTTTTTTTTTTCTTTTTTAAACTGTGGATCACAGTATGAGATGTACTGCACTTCCTCCATCAGGCCTCTATTATATTCCGCCACTCTATCTATTCCACCATTCAGCACTGTTTGCCAACATCTGCAATCAATCCAAAGCATTAACCTTATGTAGGGTTGGCCGCCTGGTGGTCTGAAAGGCCCAAATCTGAGTTGAAGCAGAGTATACTGATGCTCTGTCTTCTAAGACGAAAGCAGTACAGCTTCTATCCTAAGTGATATACAAGAGGGAAGGGAGAGAATCACATCATAAATCTTCACATAGAGAACTGCTACATAGTTTGAAGGAGAACAGATTTAAACACTGGCACTTGGGTGCTAGGAACAGAGATACTGAGTTACAGTTGTCTGGATTCCGTACATTTATTCTGCACATCCTTCTAAAAAAAGTCATAATCCTCACTGTCCTTGCTCTTCCTTTGTACAAAGGAGGAAGAAAGGATAAAGGCCTTCCAAACTCCATCTAGTCCCATAAGTGACTCCAAACAGAAAAGCACGACAAACAATTACTAATTTCATACAAAAAACAAGACCTATAACTAGTGATCTTGTAATCTCTACATCATTCAGGAAGAAACAAAACAACAAGGGTTTTACTCTTAAAAATTAAGTTATCCTTCATGAAAACAAATTCCCCATACCATATCCCATTGACAGCATCTTTAGCATATGCTCCCTTTTAGCCTATGCAACTTCATTAACGAAAGTATTAAGAACACTGAAATCATTTTATTTAACATCCTATTAAAAAAAAAAAAAACAAAACACCAAAACCCAGAAACTAAACCAAACCAAAGCCCCAGGTTAAACAGAAAGTCAGTCTTTCAGGAAGTCATCTGTGGAACACATCCTCATGTACACTTGCACATACCCCAGAGCAAAATGTCGAGACAGACAAAGGGGCAGTAACTGACATTAAAAAGGCTGGAGGGGGATAGAAGTGTTTTAACATGTCTATATACACACAAAAGGTATCCTCTGAAAGCACAGAGAGGAAGAGCATAATGTGACTTTAGGGAAGTGCACTCTGCAACACACAGGAATATTTGCTCCTCACCTGTTTGACTTGCAGACCATGGCTCCATATCCTTTCTAAGAGGTCACACAGACTGGCTATTAGGGTATTCTCTTCTACACCTGTGATATTCACTTCACCATGACCTAGCTCCACAGCTTCTCGACCCATTTTTTCAACCAACATCCTCTTGGTCTCAAAAAGGAGAAGACAAAAGAGAGTTAATTCTTTCCACAGGAACTTCCAAGATCACTTACACTTTTTAAGTAACCAACAAGGAAGCACACGATAGTAAAGATTTGTCACAGTAACTGGGTGTACGCAGTATTTCTGAAGCTAGTGCAGGACTGCATTTCTTTTAGCCCTGTTTTTCAAACCATGGCAGCACCAGTGTTGATCACTTTACAGCCTCTTCCATCTTTCTAAGAAAGGGCTTAGCAAATGGGCACATAAGCATGCACAGAGTAACCCCAACAAAAAGAACAGCAGGGCACATGTTGACAAGCTAGAGGCCTCTAGCAGCCAGGCCCTGAAACACAGGTCTTGGGTGTTTCTGAACCCTGGTGAGTGCCAGACTGGGAGCAGTATGCTATGTCCACCTCCTCCCAGGGGAGGTGAAAGTGCACAAGTGCTTCCAAGTAGCAGGGGGATATGTCATTCCTGTGAGACTCTCTTCTGTCAGAACGGCATTTGTGTTTAAACCAAACCCATTCTGGAGTGCACCTCTTCACTTTCCCAATGAGCCACATTCTCTTAAATCGTTCACAATTTCATACTGGTCAACAAAGCTCTCTCCAACTCTTAAAGTAGTCTCCCAGGCACAATATATTCATCATATAGCTACCTGGAGGGAAAAATGACTAGGGAATCACTTCTGCTCATCTCTTACACATTCTTCCATCTTCGTTGCTATTCTAGAGTAGCTCTCAAATGAGTAACACTCCCTTAGGCACCTATGCAGTCTTAGTTGAGACAAAGAACTCCAAGATAGTCTCTAGCTTCTTCTCCCCATCTCCCCCAGTAATTTCTCTCTCTGCTAACAGCACACTCACTACATTCACTAGAGCTGCATTCCCACAATGAAAGAACCAAGTCTACCTTCAAGAGTTTTCACCATCATATGCCTCTATTAAGTGAAGGGGATTATTTGGACAGTTTCATACATAACAGAAAACTAAAGTGAAATCAGAAGTAGGTGCACATATTAAACATGGTTTAGAAAAAGTTGTATACAATTGTCTTCTTATCTCCACTGAGTTAAGGCAAGAATGTGTCTATTTGATAATTATTCTCTTGACTGTGTTAGTATAAACATTAACATTTAATTCAGACTAATATATTGTCAAAGATATACTCGTGAAGCATGTCTACAAACTAATGCCAAATTTCTCTGTTAAGTGCTTGAAAACTTACATTTCAGAAGTTGGTTACCTACTTCCTTTAGTTACGAGAAAAGCTCCTCATTTTCACCACAGCCTCCTTTTTTGGAATATTCACTCTTGTTAAAATACTATAGTCTCATTAGTGATAACTGAAATATGCAGTAATAGACAGGGGCTGCGAGATGATAAAGACCCATCAGAATATCAAATCTCTTTCTATCATTTTATATTATCAAGCAGATTTATGATAGGGAAAATTTCCACTCCTTGTAGAATTTCTAAATATGTTATCTCTTCATGAATTTCTCACTACCATGCAAAAATCTTTATACGGATACCATGCAAAAAATCTTCATAGGGATAAAGCAGAAACAGATGGCAGAAGAGGGGGGGTTTGAACGTATCAGCCATGAAATGGTCCATAAAGGATGGATATGAGGTGCAAGAGAACAGAATTATTCTCTGTGTTACCTTATTT
>NW_009600836.1:29873-75994 GCF_000690535.1 Cariama cristata
CCTTCAACAAGCCTTCTACAAACTTCCAGTTTGTTTGTGCAATTACTGATGGAGAGAGGTTAGACAGTTTGGGTTGCCGAATAGTGCTGCCCAGATTCCTGGCTTCTTGGATATACTTCTGTATTGGGGTAGAAAATCGACAAATACAGATAAAAGTGCAAGTGAGACTACTTTGCCAAGAGAAAAGGGTAAACTTATCTTTATAATCCACCCCTGTGCAATGAGGAGAAAAGGATCACAACCTCTTTCAGAAGAGGCCCCTTTTTATATCCAGCATTATATTGGACTGAGACACTTAAGGAACTATTTAATTGGGGGTCAAATCCCCATTTATGTTTCCTATCTAGTATTAGAACACACATCGCTGAATAACAAAAACACAATACAAACTGTCAAGGATATTTAGATGCATAGAGATTCAATTACTCCCTCCACTGCTGAGAATTGTCTTGTTATTTTTTCAGATAAAATGAAAGTTTGTAATAATTACCCAGACCAAGACTACTCAAATGGCAGACTGGAGTTGACAACATCTGAGATCTGTGCTATGCCCTGCACACTCCCGTAGCTCTCCTGTTTCTTACCCATCCTCCCAGTCTTTCAGGAAGCAGATGCAAAATGCTACTAACAGATCTCAGCTGTGAACCATCTGCATCTTTCAGCAAAATAACTTCCTGAACTCACTATACTTGGTAGAGTTTTTTTGCTCCCATTACTGCCATCAAGGAGTTTCCATTGTTTTCACCTCAGATACAAGAATAATGTGACAAATGTTTTGAAAGCCAGGAGATCACAGATTGGTTGGGGCACAGCTAACTGTGTATAAGTGATAAAGGGAAAGTCCTGTACAGGCACTGACAGAATACTCAGGATTAGCACATATTTCAGATTAATAGATAACTTCTGTAGCTTACACTGAAACAATGACCAACTGAAAAGTCACTGAAAAGACAGATTTGTCAAACACGATATGATCTCTGCAAACAGGGAAAACCACAACTTCTCCATCAGCCTTGCACTAAAGAGCTATGATATATATACTTAATTATGCATCTTTATCCAGAACTATGATTACAGTCATATTGTGCATTGGACATACCAGATAACGCTCTGACACAGATTTTATAGAGGGCATGAAGGGCCAATCATGCTGGTCCCAGTCTAAACATAACTGCAACTGAAGCTCTGACACGGAAAAGTCCAGGTGCTGGCAGGACAAGTTGGTAGCAAAAAGCTAAGCAGACCATGTAAAGTGAGAGTGGTAAGCACATACGAAGCAATAAAAGCAAGCATGCAAAACAGAAAAGGAAAAGAGTGAAGATACAATACAATGCAGAACTCCCAAGCATTCAACATAAAAATAAATTCATAAGTAATGAATCCAAAAGGAAAAAAGAAAAGATGGTGCTCAGTTACTGGACTGGTGTAAACTCTGCCCTCCACTAGGCACATACATTTGCAAATTAAAAGCTACTAAGTCTCAATTCCACAGATTTTTCGTGGCTGCCCCAAAGCTTCAGTTTGTCAAACTCACAAAACCGCATTTCGAAACCACTGCCTCCTGCTCAGCCTGATCTCAAAAGGGCTCCCTCGCCATTCTTTCAAACTTAATAGGAAAGTCTGGCTCACCTGGGAGAAGGGGTCAACGTTCAGTCAGTATTATGTAATCAAAGAGGTACAAAAACCCTAAAACAACAGCACAGATTCACCTGGCAGTTGGTACCCTCACCTGAGTATGTGTCACTTTTATTCCTCAGAAATTATTTGCCTCATGTGACAGAATAACTCCTATAAGGTTAATCAACTTGTGAAGAGTCAGTTAAAAAACAAAACAAAAAACCACAGAAACTAGAGGTAGATTTTTGCCTCTGTAATTACCTCATTGGTATGTCAGAAGTTTACATGTGCTAAACATCATAACTGTCAAAAGCAATAATGAGGTTAAAAATGAACTATTCTTCTGTTACTTCTAAGGAAAAAGTACTTTAGAGTTATCTGAGCGTATGGAACATGTCAAAGCTAGAAACTACTCGCAGGTTTTTTTTATTATGCAGACATTCTTCTGTTACATGGTTATGGATGACATAGATGACACTACACTTCAACAAAATTTTAACAAACCAACAAGAAAATTCCAGAAATGAGTATACTGGAAAGGCAATTAAACCTATCACTACCAAAAAGAACAAACTGGACAGACAAATATTTGATTTTGACAACACTATCCTAACAGATACAAGACTATAAGATTTCAAATGAAGCTTTTCTGAAGATATTTAACAAGAGAAGAGAATATTGTCTTCAATGAACAACATACATTTAAACAAAAGTAAAGCTTTGGAGTTACTAAAAAAAAAGCCAAACCTGAATTCTATTATTTTAAACCAGATTATTCTTGGAATTACCCACAAATCAGCACCTGGTGTAACAGTTTGCAGTATGTATCATATGAATCAGAAACTGTACTGTAATTAGTTCACATCACCCAGATCTTTCAAAATCCCTTCACCACAAAGAATAACTGTGTCATCTGTAGAAGCACTGGTGAGAGAAGTTATCAGTTCAGAGGGTGGGTAAAATCAGCATCAGACTATGCTGTGTAAAAAACAGGCAGACACAAACCTGTCAGTACGGGTGGGGTTCACATTCCCACCTTAGCATGAGGTTCTGTGCCAATTTGCCACCTTAGGACTTCTTTTATGGTCTACAGAAGAAAAACAGGCAACTCCAAAAGGCAATGCTTCTGATTTTAGAATGAAATTAATCATTCTCTGGAGGTGGTTATCCTTCCTCCATCAAATATACAAAAGCAGCACAGGGTGAGTAAATTATTTAGAGATAGGAAATAGATGGCTAAAAACTGTTAAGATTAATTCTCCCCTTCCCCTCCTCCTTCCCCCCCCCCCCCTTTTTAAACTTTAAAGTGTGTGATGACATTTTCAGGGAACTCTCCTACATATGGGATAAAATAATTTTGTCCTGAGACGGGGTAAAAATGGCGTAACTTTCAGAATAAGCAAACTAAGTATTTTTGGTCTGCTAAGCACCAGGAACTTCATTTGTATTAAATACACATAAGGAAGAGCAGAGATGGACTGCAAGTAACTGTCTAGACATTTCATAAAGGTTACAGAGCATTATTCAGGCAATTG
Source organism: Cariama cristata (assembly GCF_000690535.1). Lineage (NCBI taxonomy): Eukaryota > Metazoa > Chordata > Aves > Cariamiformes > Cariamidae > Cariama > Cariama cristata. Next base: position 33,026 of record NW_009600836.1, read on the forward strand.
GGGGCAGGGGGGGGAAATATCAGATCTCTATAGTTGAATAATTTTCACCTCTCTCTGATCATTGTCAAGACGCAGGTGCTCTGTGTGTTGCTTCTGTCTGTCTTTCCGTCTCCACTGTGCAGGAGCATTTCTCTTTGTCCACCTACAGACAGAGGAATATTATTAAGCAAATGTCAAGAGTTAGGTGAAGGGCAGTGGCAACAGGGGAAATAATAAGTTTCTATCTTATTGTATATTGAACATGTTGACATCAATTACATCAGACAAAGTGCAGCTGCAAACACACACAAAGAATCTCTGTAGAAGAATCCAGCATTGGGCAACCAAAGGATTTCAGAAAATCAGATCACATACACTTGCTTTGTATTTTTCCATTCTTTTATGATATCCAGTTACAATTTGCACCTTTTTCCTCTTCCTTCAAAGTTTTTATGAGAAGATATCCTAAAATATTTGCTAGCTCTTAACTGAGATCCCATAAGGAGATCTGCTTTTATATTGACAGTAATTACAAGTAACTCAAAGGACATCAGCTATAACCTCAAACATAATAGGGCTTTCTTAATAAATTTGCTCCTGGAAGTCCAGATTTAAAAAATAAAAATTCAAAAAAATTAAAAAAAGAAAGAAAAAAGCAAGAGACATAGCAAAAAAAAAAACCCACCCCACACAACCCACCCATATCATCTGATCTGTTCTCACTTTAAAAAAAAAAAAGATATGAATTTGCTTTCCAGTATCTCTGCTTTAGTACCATTCTCCAGATCTTGCCAAGATCTAGCACCTGTTGTCCTAGCTTACTCACTTGTTGCTTGCTGGTCCAGTGGATAAGACATCAGACTGAAGCTTGGGAAAAAATCCAAGCTCATATTTCCCTTGTCCAATTTTCATGTCGAGCAAGTGTGGGTGGACTGCAGTGTGATCTATTTTTGCTAGCCTTAATTCAATAGATTTCTCTGAAATAGTGAGAAAGTTAATTTTTTTTAAGGTATCTTAATCAGACATGTATCTATAATCACACACCCTCAATTAAAAGCAGATCTCAAATTTAACAGAGGAGGTGGAAGTCTCTTACGGGCCCCAACAGGTACACTAGTACAAGAGTGTATTAAACATCAAAGAACTGCCACCAAAAGGAGAAAAATGTTTATCACCTTAAGCTCAAACATTTTTCACACAAAGCATGCAGGAACACAGCTGAGTCCAATTAAACTTTACACGAATTTCATCTCACACCTCAGTTTCCCATATAACATTTAGTTCCCCACTTAAGCTTGACACATCAGCTTTTTTGGTCTATTTTTTCCTGAGGTTTCAAAGCACGAATAGTTACTCAACATTAATCTAATGTCTACAACAAACAGCACTAACTAGTTGTATTTTCTTAAGTGTGAGAAAAGCGGCTTATTAATCTTACCAGCCTCATCAATGGTTGTGCACTTTTGATACATAGATGTGCGCAGAGTTGGTGTCCTAACATTTAGCAGCCTAATTTTATCCACTCTAGAATCAAATACTCTCAAAACAGGGTCTTTATCATCTTCATCATGGCACATAATCTTATTGTCAACAAAAGATGCAAACATTTGGGTCTCCAGGAATCTTGAGAGGAAAGGCAAGTAAGGTTCAGGCTGGTCCGACAAGAAAGATGCCTAACAGACAAGAAGGGATAAGAGTGTTCAGGACTCTGCAGAGAGAGATACATTCACCAAAAGCACCAATTTTTCTAATCAAGGATGTATTAGAGTGCCTTGCTGTCACTTAAAGCCTAGTTTTATTACACACAACAATTCTAGCTCTGAAACAGGCAGCCTATATGAAATCTTCAGTTTCATATATATAGTACAATCATTATTAAACTGAGATTTTAGCATTTCTTTAATTTTCTAAAAATTTCAACAGAATCTCAGCAAACCTCAACTGTACCACAGGTGTGGATATTATGTACTTCTGGCTGTGCTCAAAGCGTATGAAGTTGATGAGAATCTTTTCATACGACATGATGGGAATCAGGTTAGCATTTTAGCAAGCAGTGCTGCAACATATTCTTCACCCACATGAACTATCCTGTTGACAAATATCTGATCTCCAGTAAAGACAACAACAGTAAAATTTGGAGAACTGGGTCTTGTGTTTCCCTAGAGAAGAGCTAGGAATATATTTGGTACACATGTACGTAAGTGTTATGTGGGGTCATGGTTTTATTCATTAACATATTCAGCAATTCCTCTGGTTAAAAAAAAAATAAAATTCAGTAGTAATATTTAACCTTAATGTAGAGGTTAGCCATAAAGTGAGGCTTTCTAAGTTATTTTTCTACAGCAAGCTGTACTTTTCTACAGTATCCTTAAATGAGTATCTTTATCACTCTAAGCATGCATGTGTATGTATTTTCCACATAATATACAAGATGTGACTTTTTTGGGAACACTGAAATTTAAGGAAGAAATTACAATTTGACAGTACTGTTTCCCGTTTTATGGCCCAATAAACAAAATCTTAGGTTTGAATACTGTTTTACTTTTTAGACTGACATATCTTCTTATTACAACTTACTTTATCAAAGTTTTGCATCTGTTCCCTGTTTGTAAACCAAGATTCCTTGTCCTGACTGGGCTGAATGACAAATACTTCATAATCTGCAAACATTTGTGTAAAGCGGTTGGCAAAAACTTCACGGATTTGAATGTTCAGCTGGTAAATCTTGAATTCTTCCTCATCACATTGAATTTTAAGATCCTTTTTGCTACTGGTCTCCTCTCGCACTTCCAACTAAAGAAGCAAACACACAAAAAATTTGATTATTGCTTTGTCATATATTCTAGGTATACAAGATCTTATCCTGCCATTCAGTTGCTACTCCTCAAGCCAACATTCTGATAAAATACAAAAAATTACTTCCAGCTTCAAGCACTGTAATAAAACAGCAACATCAAAAAAAACTAGACAGAAACCTTTGTTGATAAAAGTCCTAATTTCATTAATAAACCATACCCTACTTTAGTACTGGTTGCACTGGATATGCTTTAGATTTAAAAAGGATAGATAACAACCATATATGTGCTCACGTATGCCATACACTTAATTTACCTTTAACCACCTGCATAGGCTTTTTAGGGGTTTTTACTATGCCTGCATATTAGGCAAATACATATTTCTGTCTGGTGTAATACAAGTCCAGGTTTAGTACTGTTACAGTTTAACACACACCAGCTTTCAAATGAATACAGAAATACACAGTAGAAAGAAGCTGTGCACGTCTAGTAGCCAATTTCCTGTAACCTATGTCCGTAGCAGTGTAATGCACAATTAATCACTCCACAGCCCAGAGTAATCTTTAATGAACTAAAGTGTATTTTCAGTTAACACATGGGCTGAGATTTATGAAAACAGCAATATGAGATTCAGATATTCAATTCTTATTAGCTTTGATAGGAATTGAGTATCTAGGAAAAAAAAAAAAATCAAAACCACAAGCATTCATGCGCTAGTTCAAATACACATTTGCTACTCCTCCCTTTGTTAATTATTACAAGAAGCACCGCCACACATAATTAAGACATAATATCTAGAGCTTACAACATCTGCACAACGATGTCATTGCCGCAGCTGTCCTACGCTTCCTAAAGCACCTTTGTTACAGCAGTCCAAGGCCAGCTATAAATAGCATCCTATAGCCATGCTCTCTGCTGGAGAGACCTCTGCTATTCAGCCATTTCTTCTAACTGCATCTCATAAGTAGCACGTGGCATTTATACATTCCTCATTAACTGGATATATGGCATTAAGCAAGTTTTTTATTTACATATTTGAGAAAATTTTGACAGTTATTTGACTGTCAAATAAAAATATTTGACACTTATAACCTATCATTACAAAAAAGGCTAGCAAAATGGGACTTTAACTACTATGGAAGACAGTACAGAGTAGATACGGCCTGAATGTGCAAAAACTTAAAAGAAATTAAAAAGACCTGTACTTTTCCCATCACTTCCCAATTCATTCAGCAAAAGAACAAATTCTTACCAATCTTCCCCTGAACAAGAAGAAAACAATGCAAAAGAAAAACCTGAGAAGAGGAACACAGCTGATCTGAGCATCTAATCCTGTCTAGTAACCAAATGCTGCTTCTTGTAACCCCCCCACATCTCCCTCCCCAACCTATTGTAGGTCACACAATTTCTATCTTTGTTTGGCCCCACCTGTAGCCCAAGTTACAGTCACAGAGGCAGGAATCTTACTCAGCAATGAAGAACTGGTCAAAATAATTTAAACATGCAAGAAATAAAACCTTTGCTGAGAAATATATTCACTCCATTCGACAAAGGCTCAAAAAACCCACAGTGGTCTTTCAGATAATACCTCTTATGCAAAAATGGCCACAACTTTTTTTCCCCAATTCTGATCATCCAAAAAATCTAACCAGGGTCAACATGAGCTGTGCACATTCACTTGCTGGGAATCAGACACTAATGCACTTTACAACATCAACCAGAAAAAAAAAGCATCACAGTATCCCTCTGGCAAGCATATTATATACAAGCAAAATTATACATATTCTACACACAATGAGAAAGAAAGATACCTACAGAAACCAAGATTGGATTCCAACTTCAGGATTATCTGGATGTCAGTTTTAGCCATGTAAATCATAAGAAAGTGGTGTATATTTAGAATAAATATTAAAACCAAGAATAAACAGGCCAAAGCATATTTTTAAACGCATTATCTTGGCAAAGAAACACTTGGAGGATAGCCAAGGGTTTTCCTAGATGTTGTGAGGTTAAACCCCACTGCTCTCCCGCAAGCTTGCCCTTGTCTCTACAGATGTTCATAAGGTTTGTGAACATGTTAAAGTGAAGACAGACAGTCTTTGGACCATGACTTCAGACCACCTGTTACTGTAGGTCCAGAGACAGTGTAGATGATTTCATAGCTTACCTTTTCTAGACTCACACCTGTTCTTTTAACAAGTGCTTGGAGTCTTGCAATAGTCTCATTTTCCTTTAGCAGCTCATAGGAATTCAAAGGTGATCCTGCTATGTTCCCATTTCTTTTATCAGAAACCAGGTCACATGCTCTGAGGCTCTTCATCTTGGAGGCACTTTCACTGCAGTGAAGGTTTCCCTCAGGTGGAATTCCAAAAGCCATTAGTATCTCCGAAATTTCCTGAATGAACTCAAGTTTATTTGGGAACTGGGGCAAGTCTTCTGGCAGTTCGATGAAATGGTTGTCTACATCCACAAAGCACAGGTTAGCCTGGGATTTAATTTAGAATAGGATATCATTACAATATCACTAAGCACAAGGGTCACGTTTTATTAATCTCTGGGGTTTGTGCTTATTAAAAGATTCAAATATATTTGCATTTGTTTGGTTATTTTGTAAAACAGTCTTGCTCCAACCATAACTGAACTGGTTGGTTGGCTTTGAAGAAAGCAACACAAGGCCTACGTTTCCAGGTCTTTCAAGGAGGTAACTAAGGAAGAAGACTAATTTTAAAGTTGTTTACTGGGTACGAAAGAGATCGTAGCATGTATTAGGTACAGACATGTGAATTTTTTCATACACATACAGCTAGATTTTAACTACGGGATATTTACAATACTATTTTATACAAGTGCACACGTGAGCAGGTGACTGTCTGTTGCTCAGATTACCAGTCCACTCCTCTAAGATATTTGCCAAACTCCATTCTAAAAGATGTACTGATATTGCAGAAGCTACAATAAAGTTATCTTCTCTTTTTTGTAAGCAACTTGAGAACTAAGGCAATTCATTCAATGACTTTAGAAGTTTGTTTCCAAGGGGAAAAATGAATTGAACTAGTTTCAATTTTGTCTTCCTGTTACAATCTCTATCTCACTTACCATCAAAAAAGACCAAGGGGGGGGAAAAAAAAAAAAAGAAAGAAAAACCACCTATGTGGTTTCCACAGCAACATCAAAAGCAGCTACACATCTTTCAAGGCTCTACCTCATCCTCTGTTTGGTGAGGTGGGGGGGGGGGGGTGTTTCCCCTTTTGGCTTCTGCATTGCAACATCTCTGTCAAATGGTTTCGCGACATTGCATAACTACATACATCACAGCGAAAACCCCATTCATGTGTAAAATCTGCTTGCTAAGTTAAGTGTACAGAAGAAACTTTGCTTTTCTATAGAAACATTTCCATTTTTCTTCACTGCAGAATTAATATGGACTGTCACTTTCCCGTTTAGCCTTCCCTATACAAAATCCCTTCACCCAGATCATGGGGTAGTTTCAACCTAGCTTCATCACATTGTCCTAGGAGGCACACCTGAACTCAGGTCTCACTATGGCTTTGCAGCAAAAATACATATCAAGTCACAAGAGCTAACAAATTTCCAGTTATTTCTTATGATTCAGTAAGTGCAGAAAGATGGAAGCATTCTCACAATTTAATAGGAAAGAAAGAATTGGAAGAGACTAGCCTCACACTGAATGAATGACAGATGATCCCAGAAATCAGAGCAATGTACACAAGCAGTGAAGCATCACTAAGGACAAAGTAGTTCTGGTAGGATTTCGCTGTGGGACTGATCCTAAGTAGACTAGGATAAGCTGTGGCTGATGAGACCCCTTCATTTAAGTAAACTGTTTTGAAAACATACGTTTAATACTTGTGACAGATTAGCTCTCTTGGCATTTGTAAGAACAAAGTTAGGACATCAATTCTCCTTAAAACACAAATGTATGTTGTATTTGATTTCTTCAACATTAAAATTAAAAAAAAACATTGTGATTCTTAAAGCAGAACTCCACTGGACATAATGCACTAGATTGCACAGAACTTTGCATGGAAGAGTCCAATTTATGTTCCGCTACAATATTACCCATAGTTACAAAGGTAAGTTGAAGAATTCCAGTCCTCCACTTCCTGATGTTTTAGCATTTTAGTACTGGAATTGATTTCTTATGCTCAAAGGAATGGATACAGTTTAGTAGCTCTTATATAGATCTTTTACTGTAAATTAAATCACAAATTGAATCAGGTGTTGCAAAAGAATCCAAGGTCAATAAAAAGAACTAAGACTTTGATTCTGAAACAGCTTCTGCTGCACCCTAGAAAAAGTTTTTATTTTTCAAATAGGGCAGGTGTCATTGTTTAGATTTCCACAGTATCAACATTGCTCAAACACAGCAGGTGTTGTTAGTGCCTACCTAGCATGGCAGCTCCAGTGGTAGGCTAGGGATGCACGCAGAGTGCATCTGCTTCTTGTTCAGAGAAACATTTGGCACAAAGGGACAGTATGTACACAAGAACTCTCATGTTTCAAGTAAGTACATGAATTTAGGAACTTCGAGACCCCCACTATACACATGGTTCTTTGATGATTAGAAGTCAAGTCAGCTAATATTTACCAGGAACACTGTAAGCACTTCAAGACACGAGAGGAATAAAGCCTTGAAACTAGGCACAATGCCTACCAATAGGTGCTGAATAAAAAACAAAAAACATTTTATCTGTCACAAGCTGTCGGTAAAATAGCAAGACAGACTCATCAAAAAATTCTTAAGTTCAATTGTATTACTTCCATTTAAAACTCTCTTTCGTTGATGCCATTCAACTTTCCTTCTTCTTTGGATTATCTTACCTTTGCACAGATTTTGCAGAAAACACCACTCTTGGTTAAACTTGGTTGTACCTAAAAAGTGCTTGGCCAAAAAGTAACAAGACGTTAACAATGTAGAGATTCTGGTCTCCACACTGAAAATAAACTCCTTGCCAAACAAGAAAAAGTCAGATTTAATGCTTGCTAAAATTGCTTCTAAGTATCTGGGCTCATCTGACTAATTCTTCCAACAGTTAAATATCCCTTCTGCAGAGTTTCTCTTTAAGAGCAATACAGATAGTTTAAACACCCTAGCCACTAATGACGATTGCTTATCGTGCAACTATTACATTTCCCAGAATTTGCCCTATATAGAAACATTAAAAAAAAAAAAAGAAGGAGGTTACGTTAGTGTGCAGCAATACCCTAAAGAGTGTAAAGAATATTTTGGGGGATACTCTACACTTATTCAACACCTGGTTAATAACCCGTAAGACAGAGGACTACCTAGAGCAGCATAAGCAAAGGAGATTCAGTAGCTGGCTGTAGCCTCTCTTAACTTAGAGAGACTGAGGTCACCCTCAAGAACTGCATAAGCGCTTCTAAAAAGGTCATGTTCCCCAGGGAACAGAAACTGCAGAGACACCTCACTTCATAAGCCCTTCAAGAGGTACCAGGATAACATTTTTCCTTAAAAATGAAACCCCAAGTAAATAAACCTCCAGTAACAAACACCAAAACAGCAAGTCTCACAATGCTGCTACACCACAGATCCAACAAAACAGAATACCGGTAAGGATCGAGGGGTCCTTGCCCTTAAAAAGCAAGAGAAATGAAATAGCACTTATTTTTTATGAAATCACGGCCATCCAAAGCATTCTGCATGCTAGGAACTGGGCTAGTACACAAAGCAGAAAAATAAAGGAGTTCTTTGAATCACAAAGTATTAGTTATTTTGTTTCTGGAGGTAGCACAGTTGAGTAAGCTGTGAATAGCTGACAGCTCTGTATGTTAGCCTCTATAGATACATCAATCAACATTTTACACATACAAAATTAAAATTATACAAAGATAGCAACATGTGTAAGTAGAGATACAACTGAAAGAGCATCCTTAAGTTAGTCACTAGGTATTTCAGGTCTCTAGAACAGTCAAATATTCTTTTATTTGCTGCTGAGGTACCGGTTTTCTGACCAAAAGAAAACCTCAATTAGTTACACACCACTTTAGCAGCAGATTGTTACAAGAGAGGACACATAACACCATCACACAATAAAGTGTTCTCCTGAGACACTACACTAAGGAACAAGGGTGTCACAATTTAAAAATTTAAAAACTCGTCCTTCCCATGAGCTTTTATCATCACAAACAACAGGGTGCCCAGGTCTTACAAACCTTAGAAATGTGGATGCACCTCAGCCAATGATCATGTATCTGATGCCAAAGCCTGGTTCCCTGAGGTCAACAGCACAACTTCCCATTTGCCCAGTGGGGTCTGGACTACACCCATCAATTCCAAAGCCAGAGGATAACTGCAATTCTTTAGTTTGACCTCGATTACAATAAGGGCCAAACCCCTACAAAGATCTAGCAAGGCCTGCATCAAGCCCATATCCTTCCTTTCGGCTCTGTTCAAAAATGGAGAAGGAAATGATTTAGGTTCTGCCAAAAGGACATCTAAGGAGGAACTAACATTCACTAATAATGAGTAAGCTCCCCACCCCACTGACATCCTAAAGAGAAAATACGCTTCATTTTAAACATTAATACATAATTACATGGTATGTAAATAGATGCCCACAGCAATTTAGAACAATCAGTTCTGATAGCACAATTGCCACTACTTGAATTCTCTGTGCAGCCCAGGTGCTCAAAGTATAGGTCACATACAGGTTTTCACATCCCCTTCTAGACTGTCAGATCAGAATGTTGTTCTAAGTTAAGGCTTCTGCTTGAATACAGCATTGAAAAACTAAAAATCATTCATCTACAGCATTTCTACAGTGTGTATCACCTTTGTGCACTAGATCCCAAGCTTGCAAATAACCACCCACTTCACTTAACACACAGAAAACATGGATATGCAAATTTATACACACACGGCTGGCTTGTGGAAGGTGTGTTTACAGTGGTCCTAAATTCTAAAGGATGGTCCTGTGCCAGTCCTGTAAGCAAACAGTGATCTTTTGCATTTATTCTCAGCACTACTGTTCTTTATGCCAAATGAGAATTTGCGACTGAGAACAACTTACAGCTGCAGCTTTCGGAAACATGAATTTAACTCCTTAAGAGGCACTGAAGTACAAAAAAATATACAACTGAGTATGTCAATAAATTTGCGGTATTGTTAAGGATTATCACAACAGCAGTCAGCCTGAGAATGCATACAAAGCAGTGATTATCTCTCAAAATAATTATCTTGGTCAACCTGGTCTAAATGTGTTGGCATCAAGAGGAAAAAAGGCTTTTCAAGAGATCTTTCTTATCTTCTAAAACATACAAAAATAAAAACCCACAGAATTTGTTAAGATTCAGCATTGAATAACATCTTTTTAATGGTTGAAATAAAAATACTGATAATATATATCTGTCTTACATTAGCAGAGAAATGGATTTTAGCTTTTAAAATCTTTCAACTTTTCTAAAAGAAAAAGCTATTGCCCAAGATCCTTGCGTTTGCTTCATTAAAAACAAGCTTTCTTAATGAGATACTACTTTTGTTTGATTCAACCAATGCTGAAAGACTCAGTGTTGCTTATTTTCACTCAAAATCACTTCAATTTCCACCATTCTCCTGCATTACAGAGTGGCAAGATGCACATGCAAATCCAGTAGCATGAAATGGCCCAGATTAACTTGCTCGTTAAAAATACATTGTTATAGCAGTGCAAAAGGTTCTTTAAAAGGAAATTCAAAGACACAGTAAAAAAAAAAAATCTTACTTGAGTACTTCCTGGGTTTATGATCTGCAAGAAAGCTAGTTTAACCACTTTTTTTGATCAATTTTAGCGATAAACAAACCACACTTTTGCCACCAACATCTGAAACAGCTACATGTTCTTCACTTCCCCTTTCATTTCTGCAGCATCTTATTCTAGCACCACTTCTTCCATGCACCCCCCTCCTATCTCTTCTGGGTTCCTCACCAGCCTCTGATGCAGCTACCAGTGAAACCACAAAGATGCTTGTGCACACAGAAAAAGCCCTCAGCAAAGCAGCAACACATATAAGAACAAGCTTAACTTCAAGACGTACAAGAAACTCAATCCTATGGTAAGCCTCGAGCCTTTTCTACAGTTTTACTGGGGCACAGAATCAGGTCTTCAAGTCACTGGTGAACTTCAATGAGTCCTCCATCAGGCACTGTTCTCTGATGTATCCAAGGGATAGTCTAAACTTGAATTTTGTTCTAATGCACTTATATTGCTGAAGATTTTCATTATCTGACAAAGCATCAACTTCTAGGATATAGCTGGGTTTCCATGCTCCCATGGTAAAGCATTCCCTTAAAGCACCAGATGAGACCAAAATATGGGAGACTGCCACCACAAGCAAACCAAAACAAGCCTTATGGCATACGTGTGCAAGACTTAAATCAAACCTGAACAAGTTAGGACAGATAGTATTTTCACACATATTAGCCTGAAATACTCTGAGCAAGACAAATCAGTCTTTTTAAATCACAATCAAGAAGTCTACAGTGACACCAAGGCATCCATGCTATGCTAGACAGCAATATTATATTCTTCCACAATGCCCTTCAACTGAGAAGCACTAACTAGATTTTCTGTCCAAGCTCACTTCTTTGGCTGTTTGGTCTGAATTAGATATTGCTTTCTTTAACAGCAGCTGTCCTGTGCATCCATGTAAACAGATTAGCAACAGAAATGCAGTTTATGCAGTTTCAAGACAAAGACAAAAAAAAAAATTTTTTTTCCATAACTCAGAATAAATTAGAACATACAACAGCTCTTTATGTACCCTTTGTGGTAAGTGAGGAAAATTCTGACACTTCCTATATCTACAAATCAGGAGCCTAGAGGCAGGACTTGGAAATTAAGTTCCTCATGTAATCCTGATGATTTCATAAAGGATTATATACCTTCCAAACTTCAGATAAGCAAAGTTAAATGTTAATATCCCTTTTGTTACTGATGGTAAATTTGTCTTTATTGAAGTACAAATAATGGAATCCATATGCCCTCTTGTACTGTTCTACAACACCACATTTTATGCATGTTCCTTGTCACTTTCTATGTCAGGAATTTAGTGTAGAGCTTCTTTGGCTCTTTAAGTGAAGGGTATCCAAAACCTTAATCATAAAGCAAAGTAGTTCTCAGATGAACCTGCAATCTGCCGTTCTAAATATATTAAAGCTGACTGATCAAATTCTTAACAACAGAAATACTGATATGGACCAACAGTTTCACTCAGTGAGACCAGCATGCACTTGGAATTCTGCTTTACATTTCAAAATAGTACATTTACTTCTTGTTGCAACAGCAAGTTTTTGGGTTTTTTTGTTTGGTTTTGTTGTTTGTTTGTTTTTTTAAAGTAAACCCTCTACAATTAAAAGCCTCAACAATAGTGAGCTCCTGTTCTTCCCAGTCGTCTTTGCCTCTCAGGTAAGCAAATCTACCGGTATAGTCATCTTTGAAGTCTCCAGCACAAGTTCACGTCCATTTCCTGGCCACAGCTACATTCTCAGCCTGCAGTGCTAAGGACTTCAACAGTTCACAAGAAACTTAGCAGTGACTACCAAGGGCATTTCTCAGACTAAGTCATGCCCATCATGTACAAAGCTTTAAGAAGTCACTCTTCGAAGAAGAGAGAGAAAAGCTGAAGCTTCAGAAGGACAAGTTTAAGTCCTGCAGCAAATTCTAGTTTGTAATTGTAGTAAACCAAAGCAACAGACTGTTTTCATTGCAAGAACATACACTATTCTGTTATTAATTATGCCAGTGGCGGGGGGGGCGAAGAGAGGGAGAAGAGAAAGAAATCAAGATATTAAATACTTTAGTTTTCACACAAAAAATAATAGTTTGAAGAGATATTTTCCTTTGAACTTGCCAGGAAAAACAAATGAAAACTATCAGCATATGGATTTGAGAAAAAGAGCAATGTTGGCATGGTGACCAGACTGAAGGTTCAGAAAAATATCTTGTCTTTAATTTCACGCAGCTTTTTAAAGAAGTTTTTTTTACATCAAGCTATGTTGCAGCACTGTCTGATAATGAAAAAAACACTGCCACAAAACCCTCAGCCTAATCCCGTACGGCCAGGAACCAGCACAGTGCTCAGGCCAGTCAAGCTTTGCTCACTCAGCACCACACAGAAGCAGCTGTATGGCCTCTTGGCCACAGCTGGTGAATTCACAGTGCACTTTGCCACATTTCCTAGAATTACACGGCTAAGATTCGCAGCACAAAAATGTTCTTTCTATAACCCCACTGCATCAGTATCTGTAAAATTACAGCTCAACTTTATCAGAGCATACAATTTCCAAAACAGGTTTATTTATCTATTTCACCAGATTTTCTCCAGCGTCTTCAAAAAATAAAGAGCTACCCCAAACCAGAGTCAGCAAGAACTTCATAATGACTGTTACTGTTAGCCACTAGCATTTTGGCTCATTTCTCACTACCCTCATAGTCACGTACAATATTTAGTCAATCCAGATGAGCTCCTCTCACCTCTTGAGGAAGTTCCAGCTTAGACCTGTCATCCAGCCCATTAGAGTGCAAGCCCATGAGGTAAGGGACAGGAGCATCTAGAAAATGAAGGAGGGATGCTGGAAGGATAGGAACATATACGTGCTGCCACTGAAATGGAAACATTAGTGCTGTGATGGTCTCTGCCACAGTCATCAGTCTCTGATAATCTGAAAAAGATAAAGAAAAAAAAATTACTTCTTTCACAAACATTTTTAAGTCAATTAATCTAAGTTAAAGAAATGAGAGCTTGCTTTAAAAGAAAAACCACAAAACCCAGCACCAGCAGCACAGCATCTTAATGAAAGCCCAGACTTGTACACCCAAACACATTTTGCTGAAACAACAAAGAGAGCTCAACATAAAGTAGGTCATTCTACAACTCATATGGAAATGAGCAAATTGAGTCTTAGCATCCATTAAGTCACCTTCTGCTACCTATACCAGGGTTACCAGGAACATCATTTTCATACGTATGGAACCAGTACTGTAATCGGCTAAGAAACACATCGGAAATAACTTCTCTTCTCTGCGCTTATGGCTTTCTATGGAAGCCTTGGATGAAACCCAAGGCATCTGGTATCTCTCAGATAAACATTTTTAAAAGAGTGTTTAAATGTCTATAAAGCATGCTGTATAGCAGCCAACCCAACAGCACAACTGAAATAACGCTGTAAAAAACAAAAAGGATCAGCTTTGTTTATCCTTTGCAATGTATGACCAAAGTCTCAGTTCAACGTAAAAACAACTCAACTCCTCCTAGAATTTAACAGCAGTGCTAAATGCACCTGTGCAACATGCATGCCAAAAGCTCCTCTTATTCAGCAGCTGGTGGCCAGAGCAGTTAACATTACAATTTGCTGGGCCAACACCTCATCCTCCTCTTTTATACTACAGAATCTTCTTTAATGGTTTTTGGTATCTATGCACTGTAAAGGAGGAAGCAACACCAGATGAACTCAAAGCGTGTGGTCTCTCATACAACTGCTGAAACATTCAGACTGCTTTTGAGCTGCCAGGCTGGAAAGAGTATAAAATAAGCTCACAAGACTAAGACAATTCCTACCTTCAGTCAAGCTATAAATATAGTACAAAGTGGAAACATAGGATGCCTTTTTCATGATACTGCAACAATATCCAATTCCAGACAGGAATAGCAGGGGGGGAGCGCAGAAATCAGTACCCTTCGTGTGTGTTGGGGTGTGGGGTATGCATCTCTTCTTCTAACATATTCATAAAACTACAGAAACTATGAAATTGGAAGAGACACTTGAATGCACAGGTTCAGGCATTGAGCTTTCTGAAGCTGTTGCACAGTACAGATGAAAACTACAAAAATAACATTTGTTCTAAACAAACACTCTGGATAAAAATTCAGCTTAACTGTGCATTTTCTAAGGTTATGGCTTTAATTATCCTTTAGCCATCCTCCACTCAGACTTCAGATGGCAGAATACAGAGGGCCAAGAAATTCAGTTCCTGGCATTCATGATTAATTTTGTTTGAAGACAAAATTGCAGAGTTTAGGGTCCGCAAAGAGTCCCACAAGCCAAGAAGAACTCAGTATAGGTTTTGCTATCAGTCATAAATCTGCAATCTAAGTCTTTGATTTTTCTTTTCAGACCAAGCTCTGCTGGTGGAAAAGGTTACTGCACACAGCTTCTTGTCACTGCCTCACAGCAGATCTGCAGTGACTGAAGAAGCCTTCAATCAAAACAAGCAAGAATAGCTTAAACAATTTAAAGTTTTTGCCAAAAGCTTACTTGCACAGAACCATATCAGGGAACAATCAGGGAACATCACCAGCAGCACTCCTCTAATCTGCCTGGACACCAGTTTCTGCCTACACAATTACTTACTGGCTTGCAGCTTTAAACACAGCCTGACTGCAAAGAAGTGATGAATTAATGATAAGCCTTGGGAAGAAGAAGAATCCATTCCATACCCTATTTTCTTCAGCTTTAAAAGGAACTTTAAGTGTAGCCATAGATACACAAACATTCCAGCTGGTTTGTATTCAACTTGTTTATTTGAAAGAACAAGTCTCAAAATAGAAACACTCTTTTCCTACTATACCCCGCCCCCCAATCTAATCCTGCTGGCTAATTTAAATACAACTCCTCCCTCAGTCATTAAACTAACTTTGTAATTAATTTGAAAGGCTAATACTAAAGTAAAATCGACAATTCAGAATTTCTATCCACTCAGCAGCTACCTCCTGCAACCGAGTTATCTGCAAATGCAGCTCTCTGATCCTGGATATCCACATGGCTTACACCACTCCCAACTATTTGGCCCTCACGGTTGCAGCCTTAAAGTAACAATGACCACATTCTGCAGGCTTTACGCATGTCAGCAGTTGTTGGCAAAAGGCAAGGACAAAGGCAAGAAGTCTGCAAACATAAACCAAAATAACTTAAATGTTTTCTTAAGTTATACCTATCCTGTGAGGGTATGGAGGTTTTTTTGGTTTTCAAAAAGAAGAAAACAGCACACTTCTAGTACCAAAGCATTACATAAGATTTTAAAATAATAATAACAAAAATTTTAAACATGGAAGCAGCTCTTCAGTAGCAGTCTCGCTCTTGTTTTTGAAACCAGAATATGCTTATTCTGGTGAAAATGACATAGAGTCTTTCGGCCTTGTATTGTACAGAGCACAGGTAGGGAAAAAAGTGACATATCACTAGTGTTCTATTAGTTTGTAAAGTACTTAACTGATCACTGTGCAAGGAAAAGAAAATCCATTACTTTTTAACGTGGCCACTTAAGAACACAGGAAAAGGCTGATTTGTTCTTCTAACCAATTACTATAGGTAAAACATGTTATCCCTTAAAGCGTGTATGAGAAGTTATTTACACTAGCATTTATCTGTATCTGGTATATCTAGATATTTTTGTTGATCTGTAAAATGCATGTAAATCCAGGAAAAAGAAGAACTGAGGGGTCTTGGGTCTGGAAAGAGAGGAGCAGGATGGGAAGAAGGTGGCAGCTGTAAGAACCATGATTCCATGTCTCCATTCTCACAGTCTACCAGAGAGAAGTCTATCAAGGCCCTACAGAAATCCTCTGACTTGGCCAAATTTAAAACCATTACATGATTACATTCTGGAATACTTCTTCCTTCTAATCTTCCTACTTTGACGATCACAATGAAATACTGTTGTATTTGTCAAGTGATTTCCATTCCACATACAACTCCTGTTGCTGCTTTAAGGCAGAGAGTTGACCCTACGGTGGTGGGCCATTACCACAGACAACTTGGTTATCTTCAGAAAACATACGGATAAACCAGAAAGATGGGCTACTTGCCAGGATTAAGCTTCTCTTTAACCTGAAGGGGAACAGAAGGAGAAAGAGATACATACGCAGTCCCTATGGACAGGTAGCATGTAATGCAGTTGAGCCACCAGAATAAAGCCTTGCCTGGAGAGTTCACCTTAGGCATGCCTGTTCACAGCAGAAAGCATGGTGTAAAAGAAACATTTTGCAATGATTTTTTTCTGAGCACAGGTATTTAGTATGTCAGACTCCTTAGAGAAAACATACATTTCTTTTATTGGGCATTTTACTTCAAAAAACCTGGAACTGCAGTAAGAATGAACTGTGGCTAGTAGAAGCAGTGGGTCAAAGTGCTTCCTATTCATGTTCACTTCTGTGTCTGACAGGCTGATTAAAAACGCCTGCACCAAGCAGCAAGTTTCCAAAATCACTGGAGGCATAAGAAGAAAATGTCTTATGCAAGAGATTAGAGTCAGGCAACACGGGACTAATACTACAAAGAAATAAAATGAATACTTAAAATTATGTTCACTCTGGAGATTTAAAGTGAAACAAAGACGGGGAGGAGTGATTCAAAAGCAAAGCAGAAAAAAAAAAAAAACAAACACCTTTATTTGTACTTAATATGGCAGCAGGCAGGAAATGCCCAGAGAACAAAAACTGTTCAAGATCAGAGTCTGTGGCAGTGGTGCATTACATTTCTCCTTTTCCTGTTTTTACTTGTTTAGAAAATCACCTCCAAGCAGATTTCACAGCTGTCTTAACTCAGTGCACACTTTCCAGAAGAGCTTTAGGTGCTCTACAGAAATAAAGAGTAAGTCCATTTCACAGATATAAGAACAACATGAATTGCAGGAACGCAAACCAGCTCCCGCAGAATAATCTGGTGAGGGCACTACTGAAGGCTTCCAGCACCACTGTCGCTTTGCCAGAGTTCCTCAGCACTGGCTCAGCACTAGGAGCACCTTCAGATTCTTCACTGTCTTACAGGCAACTCTCTCAAGAGGACAACCAAATCGAGGTATTAATTCTCCGCATTTGGCTTACACTGATCCAAAACACACAGGCCGTGCCAGCATAGTGGGGCAAAAGAAGAATTTCCAGAAGCACCAAGTCAGAAACATGTCAAAGGAATCTTAAAGCAAAATACATTCACTGCCAAGTGAAATTACTCCTATTCCAAGGACTGACTGCAACTTAAGATGCTAAATAACTTGTTTCAAAAAAGATTGCATCTGGCAGCCAAGTCCTCCAAGAGTTTTGGGTTTTGGTTGGGTTTGGTTTGTTTTTAAAAGTAAATAGTACAAGCACACCCTCCGATCCTGATCTGTACTGTTCTAAATTTAAATCCATGCAATGAGTATCGCAATCTCATCTGACCTAGAAGAATGAGAAATGATCCTAACCACCACAACTGTCACAGGTTTGAGCACAAAGAGATTTAACAAAGCCAAAGGACATTAAAAAAAGGTTCATATTCTGAAGGACAATCTAGACCTCACACTACCACATGTGCAAGAATCATAGCAGCCCTTACAAAAGCAATTTCTGATTCCACTTAGAACTGAGTGCACCATGACCTGTATCACCATCCAACATCCCCTGTTTTACAAACAGCAAAAAACAGATGTTAGTCAACCACACAGAAGAAAGAGCAGAACGTATTAGGAGCATATTCCAGTTTAAAACAAAACAAAAACCCAATAAAAAACCTAAACAAACCAAAACAAAGCAAAAGAAGGAAACCAGTAAGTATAGACAATCAGAACCTCAGTCAGAAGTTCCATTTTCCTACTGGTATCATCCTTTTAAGTGAAGCAAGCAACTGCTTTACTAAATTTTCTAATTCACTGCCATGTAGAAGAAAACAGAATATCACGGTTAGAAAAGACAAAAACAGAAACCGTAGGAAGAAAAAGCTGACTTTCTAGAACTTCAAAATACTTCACACTCCCATTTCAAGCAATACAAAAATAAAGTACCTGTGTATCAAAAGCATTTTAGAAAAGAGTCTTCAATTTGACTGTTGGCAATGCCAGCAGTACGCAGTAATTTCTGTTATTAACTCATTAAGGAGCTTTGAAAGCATTCTGTGTAAGTATTAGCAAACTGTGCCAAAGGGTTTTTTAAGAAAAAACAGCAGGTAAAAGAAGAAGTGTCAGAGATTAGATCCCTCAGAAAGTACTTAAGAGAAGCTACATTTCAAAAAAACATGGCTATTATTACTGAGAAGGCACTGTCAGAGCTAGTTCGCCAAAACTGAGGGCCAAAGTCAGCAAATCAGTAACTAAAATTCTTTTTCTACTGAAAGATGACTTTTCAGTCAGATACTACAGGTGAGGACTTGATAGAGACACAGGACACATCCATAAGGTGCAACACAGCCCAACTCAGCCAAAGCTTGGAGTGAGATGGGGGAACAGTGGACAGAAACTGTTAGAAAGAGTGAGGCCTTCAGCTGCATAGATCCCTTTGCATTCCAGGTGTCTGTGCATGGAAACAAGAAACTCAAGCGTTCCAGAGCCATTTTAAGCTTCTTCAACTAGACACTTGAAAAGTGTCCAAGAAAAAAAGTTGAGCCTATTAATATGACTTGGAAAGAGAATCGAGAATATGGAAGACTAGACCAGATGAGAGCTGAGTTCCAGGCCAGGAGAAACGAGTACTTAGAACGTGATAGCCTGAAAAGAGATCAGGGAACACTGCTCCAATATGGTGATGCATGCATTGCTTTTCTTGCGGTACTTCCAACCAGCCAGGCACACACGCCTCTGCGACAGGAGGTCTCAAGCACAACCACGGGCCAACTGGACCCGGTTCTTCTTCAGATGGAAGAGCTAATGTTTGAATCTTCCACTGGTGGGACACAGATATCCACATAAACAAACTCTCCTTAAATCTCAGACATACAAATGCCTACTCAATTTCTGGAGAAACCACAAAAGAAATTTGTCCACTAGGCAAGTATTTCTAGATTTTCTATAAACAAGCAGCAAAGAATTTTGTTTTTTAAATCCAAGAAAGTAACCACTATCAAGTACAATAAGGTTTTTTGACTGTGTTTGAATTACTGTATAGTTTTTCTCTGGTAGTTAACAGTGTTTATAGAATGCAACAACGGTGACGTAACACCCTGCTGCCATTATACACTTTTAATCACCTTTACTATACACACAAAATCTACCTTTTGCTTTAGTCTATGCACACATCTCAACACACAAACATCAGTATTTCATGCTAATAAAAGAACATTGCTAATAACTGCAGTTTATATTTTATAAATAGTTACCATTTGTATTCTACATATTTCAGTGGCAGCTCAATGGAAGAAAGTATCGAAAACAGATTTCAGTAACACCATGGACTATCCCTGGATTTGTCTTGGGCTCTTCTAGGCTTCTTTCCCGTTACTATAAAACAGCATTCAAAATGCAGTCTGTCTACTTTAAACAATGCCATTACAGATGCGCAGGGCTGGACTAATGTTTGCAGCTTGGGACAAAAAAAGGTAGAAAAATTATCTTTTGGCATAACTTCACATACTCTGTGTTAGAGTAACAGGGTGCAAAGTAAGAAGCCCGGGATTCACAAATTTCAACACAGAAAATGGATACCTTTACCACATTACTTACTAATTGATAAACAGATGCTATTTCAGCTTAGTTGCTGACTATCCTCTTCAAAGCAAGCTTTACCTACATGACTTCAGCAGTAACTGTTTCAAGGCCTTAACAGAGATCTGGGATTCAAATTCAGTCAAATAAAACTTTTCTCAGGTAATTTTATTTCCAAGTAATAACTGAAACATGACTTTGGGTACTCAAAGACAAAATTATATTTGCGTCACTAATTCTTCAGCATCATATATAATTAACTATGTATCTTCTCAAAATGCATGGATAGTTCGGCAGAGATAGGAGGGAATTCAGCTAAGCAGCTGGAGAGAAACATGGGAGAAGGCTTACTAATCTATCCAACAGCACATCATTTCCAGAGACAACAATAAAGGGGACAGTCAGTCCATGAATACAGAAGATTATGTGAAAGCCCAAATAAGTTTAGGTGTCTAGAAACAGAAGCCAATGCAATGCTCTCTTTGCAACTCCAGTTCTTTCCTTTACATTAAAACCTGCACACAGTCTGACTGCATTAGCATGCTAATGCCACTTTAATGCAGCTATTCTGTTGTGTGTTTCTTAAAATTCAAGAAATGAAAAGACCTTGTGCCAGTACAACTACAAGATAAGAAAACAAAAACCAAGTACTCACGCTGTGAATAAAGCAGTATCTGAAATTCCAAGAGGGCACAGGTAAAGAGTTGAACCACATTTTCTACTCCAAGCAATTCAAAAACTTCTTTAACCGGAAAATCAAATAATGGTAGTTCACTGGTGCTTGGCCTCTGGCAGATAATTGGTCCATAAACACCTGAAAATTTTAATGACCTTCCTGCTGGAGGAAGAGGAACCTCATAGAGTATATTGTAGATGTAGCTTTCTAAAGGTAGAGGTGGCGGTTGAGGTGAAGTCACTGCTTGGTGAAGTTGTTCTAGTACTTTCTTACAAGCTTTCATGAAAGACATTGGAGTAATCAGACAAATGCACTTTGAGACATAGAGCGTGTCTCTGCTGATGTCATAGGAGTTAAAACGCTGTAGCTTTGAAACAGAAGTGCCATTGCAGTCTCCAGTGCTGCTGCAGTTATCTTTGTCATTTGTGGGTGGAGTATGAAGAATGTCATATTCAGCATTGTGCATATGATACAACGTCTGCATCGCGCTGCAGATCTGTTTGCTAGTAACTTCCTCAAAAAACGTGAGAGAAAATCCAAATGTCCGTGAGCCATCTTCACGAGTAATAATAAAAGAGTGGAACTGTGGTTCTCTGGAATCTGCTTGTGTCTTGAAAGCAAGCCCTTTAGGCATACACAGCTATAAAAAAGGGGGGAGGGGAGATAATATCCATTAAAACACACTTTTCTCCCCCCTTGCCTCCGGAAGCATCGGCGAAAATAGGATTTAGAATCCAGACTGCCATTGCATTTCACTTTAAATTCTATTAAGTGTTACATCTGTGTACAATACAGTAATATGCATCTAAATCAGAAAAACTAAAGGAACATATTAAAATGGCTGTATGCAGTTTCTATTGAAACTCATAACCGTTTTGTTACCATCTTCAACAGAAATAAAATAACAGAATTCAAACTCCGATAAAGGAAAGTATTTTGGTCACTAAGATCAGAAACCTGACAGAGAAAAATACTGTATTTTATCTAAATTAAGAAACCACATTGCATTCCATTACGTAGAAAAATCATGCCCAAAGAAGATTCATTAATTGCAGACTAATTTATTTCTCTACCAATTCTCTAGAATGTAACCAAGTTGTAAAAGAACAAAAACTCTCTTAGGGACTTATCACTTAAAAGTTTTGACTTAATTTCCTTTAAAAAAATATCGCAATTAAATGACAAGGCCTTTTGAGCCTGCACAATTTAGAGAACTTCATTATTATTTCCAATCTACAACAGACTTTACACTTTTTTTTTCAAAGAAAACACAGATGAACACCTTCAATTGTTAAGGTAGGTTTTTGCCTTTAAAAAAAAAAAGCCATTAAGTGATACTGACCATTCCCACTGCATCCTGGTCAAAAGGGTTCCATTCAACATTCTCAGGATATCGAGCAAGAACTTTGGATTTGAATGTGCGTCTTAACGGAGTCTGTTCAAAGTTCTCCCCTGCAGGTGAAAGAAAAACACAGAAGTAAATATTCCATTCTCTTTTTAGGCTCAAATAAGGCCAAAAAGCAGGACATCAGCAGGTAGATGCAAGGGTAAGTGAATTAAGCACATACTCCTTCAAGAGAAACAGAAAATGCAAGACAGTTAGTTAGCATATAATCAGACTGCAGATATTAGCAAGGATTAGCATTGTAACATTTCTATGTCATTAAGTATCTGTGCTTTTCCTTAAGTGTGACTACCTTGAGATTGTAGTCATGACAGCAATTCTCTAAGCCACTTCAGATACTTGAGATTCTTGTTAAAGCATAGCTAAAGTTTCAGTTTCAGTGGAATTTTGTTACTGAAGAAAAGCACAAATAGACAAGATGCAAAGATGACACAAGTTTAGGATAGACATACAAGTGGCATCATTAATCTCTTCTTCAAGACTTAGGAAAAAAGGGTATCCACCATCTATTACAAGAAGTTAGCTGTGACGAGAGAGTCTAGAAGGTTAAAAGATAAAGAACCACATAAATGCCCAGGAAGACAGCATACCAGATGACAAAAAAATTGTGCGCTTTTTTCCCCACGCTTTTTCTTTTACCTTCTGTTGCACTTGAAATGAAACGGCTGGCACCATCTCGGGTTTTAGAGGCCTGTATATACTGGCATAAAGCTATATAACAAATAAAAACAACACTGCATTATAAATTTCATACTGTCGACTGTAATTACGTAGCTAACATACCAGTAAAATCATACAAGCATTCTATTCAGAATTAGCATGCATAATAGACACTCTCCTAATATGCTTTTTATACATATACAACTTTACACAAATTTCTCATTTCAGGTACATATTTCTTGAAGGAGATGATCAGTACGTAACAGAAGCTCATAGTTCCTGTATACACAACCAGAATACTGATGCATCAATAGGAATTGGTTGCCTGTTAAATCAAAGTTTTACATGATAAACTGTAAAGTACTCCCAAAGAGTCGATGATGAAACTAACCCCAACGACAAGACCATTTCAAGACCTTTAGAACTATATGAATTTAAGTGACATAGTCCAGCTTTTCACAGATGCTATCCACATACTAGACTGGCTTGTTTATAAGCTCTCAAATTTCCTCTAGAGCAATGACTGTTCATTGTGATAGCACAGAACTTTCCTCAGTAAATCTTCTGAATGTATGTATTTGCTTTAAAAAAAAAAAAGCATCACACAACTGCGTATCTTAAAATAAGCTTAGCTGTCTTACTAGAATGCAATTAGCTAAATGAGCATGCAGCTGTTGACAGCTGCACTAACAATCAGGCACAATTGCATGAAATCATATGCTTTAAATAAATCAAACTATTTCAGCAACACCTGCAAGAGAAAACACACTTCAGCTCCTTACTTGTTTTCTTACATGCAGCAATTACATGGCAATACAAATTGAGTTCAAAATTGGTTGGTTTCGTTCTGTACTTTGACAGTAATATTCAAAGTTCAATTTCTAAGCCAACTTAGAATCTTTATTTCGTACAGCATTTACTTCCACAAGGCAGCCATACACAGAGGTAGTTATAACACTGTCTATAGACAATAAAGTACCTAACAAACACATTACACCAAACAAAACTTTGTTTCCATGGAATGCTTAAGAAGTCCTTTGATAGTTAAGAAGTCATGTAACTCTGGATTTTGTTTAAACTAAATCTTAAATATTACCTCAAAGAGGGAACTTCTCCTGAATCAGGACCTAGGACAGGTCTCTCAATACCCAAAAGATTCACATCTGTTTTGCTAATCCTCTGGTTTTTAAGCACTGAAATTAAAGGCGGGATTATTTTTCCTGTTTGTCTGAAAAAATCAACAGCTCAGCTGATTTTCATAAAAAACCCACTCAGCTACATTATTTATTACTTTATTCAATATCATCATTGTTCAGAGAGAAAAAAATGCATATTTTGGAAAAATCTGAAACATGTACAGAGAGAGCAATTGTTAGGAAAAACAGAATACAACTTCAATGAAATATAACCATCTTGGGAAAGAACAGAGTCAATGACAGAAAACATAACAGCACTTCCACAAGAGCTAAAAATAATCTTAAAAGATGAAAATAAGCATTTAAAGAAACTTCCAATCTCCTAGAAAGAAAAATGGACATAATGTCACATCTCTATTTACTGACGAAAACGTACACTCAAGTAAAGAGAGTCCTCTGTAAAAGAAGTTTTAAAAGTAAGTCAGGAGATTTAACACACCTACTGTTTCGTATATTTATATCTGTGCAGATGATGTAATGTCAACTTTTAGATAATTGAGGAAAAACCTCAGACATTTACTAAGCTGTTTTATTCCTGGTGTTTTTTCTTCCACATACATATAAGGCAGAAAATATCTGAAGGCCAAATTTTCTCCTGGACTTGGAAACCACATACCACAATCACTAGGTTCATCTATGTGCAAGTTCATGCATTATTTTAGAAATAAAAAGAAAATCTGTGACCGAAAGACCTTTTCATTAAGATGAAATATTGCAAATACAGGATGTTGCAATTCCCTTCTGATAAAAAAAAAAAATAAAAACCACACACAAAAACACACCACAGCACACACACACACCACCACCAAATAGATCGTTATATATTTTAAGAAGCCTTGCCCCATCTCCTCCAAAGAGACATTCTGTCCAACACCCACTTAAATTTTTTAGACTTGAAGCCTGTCTATAATTTAAGGAAAGTACTGAAATTGATTTCTAGAAATGCACCGAGTCCTGATCCAGACAGAAACATAAGGCAACACTTACATGCCTTCCTGTAATTCAGCAAACAATTCAGCTGTTGCACAGACACTGCTCTTGCCAGAGTGCCTCCATATCGCACTTCTATTCTAGAGCCACCCAGCTCCGATATATTTCTCATGTTGATTTCCACGTGAGCGTAATGGTCATTTTCTCTTTCATGGCAGCACAGCCTTCCATCTTTATCTATCTCTTTTCATAAGAACCTTCATGCTTGTAACACAGCAAATCACTGCACCTTAAGATTCGGCAATGCTGACTTCTAGATACTGACAGAGCAGGGAATCTCAAATGACAGCTCACCAACAACATCTGGAAAGTTCAACCGAGGAATACAAAGGTGATCCATGCAACTCCAGGCCACTGGCTACCCTGTTTTCTGGCCGTTACAACTAAATAGAACCTGAGCACCAGCAAGTCCATTGCCTAGGCTCCTTCTACATTTCTCTCACTAAGTAGCCAGTGGTTGTCACTACATATGCATCAGCAGGTGCGGAGGGGCAAATAATCCACAAACAGTATTTGCTTACATCCAGAGTCAAAAAGCAAGTAACCCTAAATTTCTAAATTTGTGATCAGTTAGAACTCTCAAACACAAACACCCTGCTCCAGGAAAATACCAATTGCCAGCAGGCAAAAATAACTCATGGTTTCAAGATCTGTCTCTGTGTGAATTAGGCATCTCATTAATTCAGCACTAATTGAAATGGTTTTAAGAAAAACACTGAAGACAAGAGCAGGTTTAACAAACTGAGGAGACAAACCCATGAGCAAAAATGGATGAGTTTTATACTAGAACTGAGAAAATGAAGATGCAAGAGAAGATAAACTGATAAAAATACGATGTATCTCACAAGTTTCAGAGTGAGTACAAGTTCCTGCACGTAAGGACTATCAAAGGACTGCTATCATCAGATGATGCTTTTCATAAAGTTCATCTCCTCTAGCAGAAGTGATAGCTAGAAAGTACTTTCCTTATTGATCAGAGTTACAATAAAGAGGTCTTCAAATACAATTTCTCTGTAAAAAATTCCTTTCTTTTGTGCAAGTTCCATGCAAAAGGGAATTTTTTTTTTTAAATGGAACACAGTATTGTTGTGACTAAGGAGGCCTTTCAAACATGTTTGATGATCCTCACATACACATTATCATTCAGCTGTTTGTCACAGCATAGGAAAAGCTCTACAAAATGAAGATATAAACTGCCTCACAGACTACAAACTTGCAACTAATTTGGATTTAAAGCAGAAGCAGTAACCAAATAGCTACAACTATAAGATCATTTGTCAGGAACTGTCATACAGCATATAAAATCCATAAACATACAAAATTGCAGGAAAAAGGAAAAAAACCCCAGGAATACTTCAGGAAGTTTCAGGCCACCATGCTTCTCAACATCAAACCTTGAAAACAGTAAAAATCCCATTGTATTTTGTAATGTAAATACTATAAAAGCATAGAGAAACGTTGTTTTGCTACGCACTGTACAAATCCACAAACACCGGTTTAGAATGAGACCTGGTGCTGCAACCTGCAGAGGAATGGCAGTGAAGCAGAGAATCTCAGAATTTCTTTGCCATTGGAAAATGCACTATCTGTGGCATCCCACTCAAAATAGGATCAGTGAAATGATTTGGATTAAAAATAAATAGAGAATGAAGAAGGGGTTAACAAATATTAATGTTTCACTAATCCATGTCCACAGCTTAATTTGCTTATAGGGATCCCCCAAAACAGGAGGGAAGCAAAGAGTAAATCACAGACACAGAGATTGTTAAAATGGTGCACTGAAGAAAACATGGGACTATAGCAGAGGTTTAATAACCTACATGGGTAACGGAGTTAACTCCCAAAGCTGCTCCTCTTCCTGCGGCCCAGCTTGCCCACCTGCTGGCTCCTGCCATGACAGGTAACAGACTTCTCACCAACCACCATCTTTGGTCGTGCCCCTTCCTTCACACTTCATCAACACCCTAAGACTCCACCACAGGCTGAAAAAGGAGTGAAGACTCTACAGCAATCAGTGACTTGAAAAGATTTTACCCATCTGAGCTGTGGCAAAAACAAGCTATTCCCACTGTTACACTATGCAGGCATTCAGCCTCATTACAGTCCTATATTGCTCTCTCCTTATTTGTTATCATGTAATTTAAAAAGACATGCGTAAGAGACTTAAGTTCTTAGTGTAAGGTTGCTTATCAAAAGGGAAGTCACCAACTAGGCATAACCTCTGAGGCAGTCTCCTCGGCTGAGGGACGCCCAGGACGCCGAACGCCGCTGCTACCAAGGCTGCCGGTCTGGCCCAGTGCTTCCCATGGCAGGCAGAGCCCCGCTCACAGCAGTCCCAGACAGGAGTGAGGTACGAGGTACACTCCCTACTGACAGGATTCAACCTCACATAAGAGGCAGGTAATTCTCCAACGCCTCCCTCTCACATCTCTTCCCTAAACTGAACTTGATGAACTGTATTGCATGCATAAAGGAAACTACAAACCTGCTCAAGATGACCAAAGAGTTGAAACACATTATATTTAGTTGGGACACGTAGTTAAAAAACAGCCCCTTTTTACAGCTGCGTTGAAGCTCCCAGCACTCCTCTAACAGCCATCTAATACAATTTCCAGTGTACGGAACTGTAAGGCCTGACTGACTTCCAGTTCTAACATTATTTACACCACCTTAAAAGATGCTGGCCTACATGTCTAATTTGGACTTCCTAATTACAAGCACATTAGAACAGCTAATGCATACACTTCAAGTATCCTACATTTGAAGTAACTACACCTCATTTTATTGAGCGATACCTTACTGAGTCACCTAGTACTGAACATAAGCCATATCACAATGCAGATTTGCACTGTATGCTGGCAACCTCTCTGGCTCTCATTTTTATCCTCCTCCCTGCTCTTACCTGTAGCACTTTTCTTGCTGCTCAACCTGTGAGCAGAAGACAGCTGTGTCTGTGTCTTGGTCTGATGAGAATTAGGACTTACAGACTCAGAGACACTTCATGGAGTTTCCAACCTGTGCAGCACAGCATTGCTTTGGAAGTATCTGCATGAAACCATCCGTATCAATGGATACCACTTTTCTACAATATTATATAGAGAAAAAAAAAGTTACAGAAACTAGAATGAACAAAAGCATTCTTCAATTCACTAACCTGCAAAATGCTATCTACCAAGCTTTCCTCAGCTTTGAGGGGGAATAAAAAGAGTGAATTCTGAAGGTCTAATTTCAGCTCTTTCCTGATTTATCCAGAGAAAAATCTGATTCACTGCTTTCTGTATTCCTCTTCAGGAAAAGGAAAAAAAACCACCACCAACATAACAACAACAAAAAAAGGTCTTCCCAACACAGTAATAAGAAAAATAGTTAGGCTGTACAACTTGCAGTTTCAATTACTTATGACCTCCCCCTAATACATAAACAATTACAAATTTCAACTGAAAAGTGGCTTTACTGTAAGTGATACAGAAGAAATTTTGAATTCTCACTAAAACAAAAGAGAAAGATAAGACCTTTTTAAAGGGCTGGAAATTCAGACTTAAAACCTTCCCACCACAGACACACACTTCTCACTCCATTCCCTTCCCTTTTTTGACTATGCCATTTGCAAAGTTCTGTTTACAACCTGAACGACGGGGGGGGGAGTGCAATTTACGGTTGCTATCACTATTATTAGCTGCATGTAATCACGCTAAGTAGTGACATATTTCCTGTCAAATCTTCATGTGTAGTTATGAAAGAAGGTCAACCTGTACTGAAACCTTTTAACACACATGCTGTAAGTTCAAGCTATGCTTGCCAATCATATATGTCCTCTCTGGTAGCTTATAGCAACAGAAGCAACACAAATCCAGATGGATTGTCCACAAATATCTAATGCAAATTCCCTAGAAAACTTTGACATGGTTGTAACAATTCAGTATTCCCTGCTGAGTAGTTTGTTTCTTTGTAAGTATGATTCTAACCCTAGTTTTTTTTTTCTTCAATACATCAATCAATCTTTCTTCTTTGTAACCTATACACTGCCTTGAAAATTTTCCACTCCTGTAATAAAGTTCAATCTAGTACAGAACAGTACCATGTGGCTTAAGTTGTCCTTAATTAGAAAGGGTAAACTTGATCAAAAAAAAATGCCAGGGATACTTTGCAAACAAAACTTTTCAAAACTGAATCACAGCCTTTTGTATATGCTGTCAATCCAGCATTTGGTTTTTGTTTTTCGAAAGTGACAGCAGTGCTGCACCTCTAAAAATTATGCAAAACTGAGAACTGTACAAGAACTTCTCCCTGCATACTAGCTAAAAAAAGTCTTTGAGCAGCTATTTCAGAGGTAGAGTCTAGCTCCATTTTCCCTCTATGACAATAAAGAGCAAGTCAGAAGAAGCTACCCTAGTTACAAGAAAAAGTGCCCAATAAAAGAACTAAATAGTCACGCAACACTGATTTTAAAGAATCGTTAATACTGCCACCTTCATTTGCTCACCGAGTCTGCTGATCTGCTCAAAATAATTAGAAAACAAAGACATTCAGAAAGTCCTACTGATTCTAATTGAGTGGTTTGTTGCTTTCACCCTGTCAAGCAGCTTCTTTCTTCGAATTCTTGTGATACTGCCTGTTATTAATTCAACTCATTTGGTCCTGGTATACGTTTAGTGTATACATGACATCCTCAAATAAAAAATATTAGATAGCATGCATTCAAAACATTAACTTTGTATTTTCCATGTAAGAATATTCTTACAGGAATCTTTTAGCATACAGAGGCTGTATATGCATTCATGCTGCCACTAAAATAAATGTCTTAATGAAGTAAATATTAAACAGCTTCAACATGAAACAGTCATATTGCTGTAATTAAAACAAATGAGTAAGAACAATGAGAGTCTGTACCAACAACAGAAACTATGAGCCATAGACTTAGGGCAGCTTTCCTGTACTACGCAGCATGCTGGAGAAACTGAACTTAGGATTCAGAAGGCTCTATAGAAGCCTATAACCACACCCTTTACCTCCACACTTTCTACACCACAGTTCAAAGAATCTTGCAATGGTGTAAGTCAGCCCAACTTGTACAGGGTTGGGGCTTGAGACAGAGTTGACCATGACAGCCAAAGAGTAGAGGTTTTCCCAAGTGTGGGTTGCAAGTCAGAAGTCAGTCAACAAGGGGATTTGAACAGTGTATGAATTACAAACACTATCCAGAGAACAGCCTAATTCTATCCTGCTTTCTATTAAAAAAATACAATAAAGCACAAAGCCATACTTAGGTGAAAATGGGCATCATAGGATGTTTTGAAAACACTCTTCCTTATTGGGTTTTGGGTGAAAATAGAGTAACTGCAACAACATGCCTGTCAAAGGGCCTAACACACAGGATAAAAAGTCTGAATTGTCTCCAAAGATACAAGAATGGCAGCAGTCCACAACACATATAAGTTAATCTCAAACCAGCAGCTAATGTCATAAACAGTAGTAGGATTCCCAGTTCAGTCAGCAATCATTCTCAGCACACACAATAAGGCTATAGATATTAATGTAAATAATTATGTTTACCAAACATAAAATCACTCAAGCTCTAAAATTCATGGTCCAAGTCTAAATAAAAATAGTTGGCCGGCAAAACAGATAGTGTGCATACTTCTGGAATCCACACTGTAAAAAGGATGAAAATATGGAGCAAGTGAGAGCAATTTGGGGGAAGAGGGGCACTGGGGGGAAGAGGTGGTACGTACACGGAGAGATTTGAGGACTTCTTGATTAGTCAAACTGACAGATGACCAATAGTTGACCTGGTTACACTATAAAAGCAAATACACATGCTTAAGATACATGTAGGCATGGAAAGACAGTCAAGCCAAGAATCAATATCTTAAAATCAAAGGCCAATGTGTGCTGTTGAAAATAAGACTTGCCTTCTTTCCACTTGCCAATGAAAACGGTCAAATATTCTATTTCCAAGTCTCGAGAACAAAACTAGGATATCAAATAAGTAATTAAATTATATGGCCTGTACCATAGTAGCTATGAAATGAGATGGCAATCTGTTGATTCATTCTAGCCCTTAAAAAACAGACACACACACAAAAAAAAAAAAAGGGGCAAAAACCCCAGACCTAGCCTTCTGGAGAGCAATACCATTCTGATTTTTCAGAACCCCATATTCTAATACTAAAGATAACTCCTTTCAATACATACCTAGAGAGCTATTAATAAACTTTGGCTAATTATTACTATATTTTAAAAACAAAACAATAACTTTCTCCGATTCCTTCTTTAACAAATATTAAACCATATATAACTGAAAAAAAAAAAAACAAACTCTACAATGTAGAAAATAAATATCCAAAGTTTGGCAGACTAAAGTAAGAAAATCATTAAACAAGAATTCTTGGAATAAAAACCATGATTCAAGAAAAGCTGCAGCTGCCAAATCTGTAAGCAAACAGCCATTCCATCAATGGACAAATGCCTTCAGATTATGACTTGTTTCCTTCCTTCCAGTTCCTCCTCCTTAAGCAGAACTGCACGTATTTCTCATTAGAGAGGACTCCCTTCCCCTGCAAACCTCTTCCTCAGATATACACAAAAAGAATTCTTCCCTTTTATCCTGAAACACATAGACCCTCTGTCCTGCACTTCTATCCCCTCTTCCTCCTGTTGGCAAGGCCACCTGGCAAAACCACCAGTGCAAGCTGAGGTGGCAGTTAGACCAGTTAATCTGTTACTGGAATTTGGACTTTAACAGTTTTTAAAAGTGGATTAGGTTATTAATATGAGAAAATCTTCAGGACCACTTCCATTTTACTGCAGCACTGCTGTTTAAGCAACAGGAATCAAGGGTTTCATTCACTGCCTCTAATGAATCAGGGGCTTCAATCACTGTCTCTGGTGGCTGTCATTCCATTGGATTTGTAACAAATCTACAGCCTATGATTTTCTCATCTGGGACTTCCTCCAAAAACTTCTTCATGCAAGTTACTGTTCCACTTTTCCTAACAAAACAGCTTGAAGGCAAAGGAAGTCCACTGTCTGCCTTTCTAAAACAAAGGTGCAAATATGTGTTATGGACACACTGCCCTCTACTTTGGTATTTATCTTAAGTGCAACTGAAATGTACATTGGGTAGAGTGCCATCCTTCATCTGTAAAAGCTGAAGGACTTTCTTTAGAGGAAGTAGCAAGAAGAGGAAGAAAATAACCAGAGTGATGAAAGGCTCTAATTTTTTTTGGCCTGTTTGTCATCTAAGGAATCCAAACTTGCTTGTAACAATGCCTTATCCCGATCTCACAAGAACACATTCCTTTCAGCATACAACGTATATTTGAACGTTCAAAGGACAATACAATCCTTCCTACTGCAGTCACTAAAAAGGTAAGAAGGACAAAGAGGAAAGTTAACCCTAATCTGTAGACTGTAAAAGATCCTGTTGTTTTCCTGTTTTCTTTTGCTTTCCAGAATTCAAGATTTGTAATGTTTCAAGAATTGTAACATGAAGAACCTCACTGTGAACTGAAACAAAAAACAAGACTTCATTTCACTAACTGGGTATTTAGTGCAAACGCCCACTGGATACAAATAATCTCTTGATCATCCATTGCTACAATAGCATAAATTCTTCCAAGCCCTCTATGGCAAATGAAAATTTAGGAGGCAATAAATATCCATTCATCATTTAAGTTTCAGCATTTATCTAGTTGATAACAAAACATATTGCCACACACATTCTGGAATAGTTTCAAATGCTGCAACAATGAATTTAAAGCACCACAGAGAAACAGCTGAGGACACCTGCGTTCTGTGATTGTAATGTCAGGAAACCAAAACCTTTTGTTTTTATTTTTTGTTACAAGGAAGGCGGGAAGAGGTCAGGCGGGGAAGTGGCAGAAGAAACTATCAAGAATGTAAGGCAGCTTTAAAAAAAAAAAACAAAAACTAAACAAAAACAACACCACAAAACCACACCAAAACACAAGACACTCCCCCATCGCCCCCCAAAAAAGTCCTCAACTTGCATCTTTAAAAGCATCCTTTTTTTTTTTTTTTTAAACTACTGTGCATGTAACACAGGAAGGCAGATAGACACAATATGTATTTTAATCAGGACTGCCCAGCAGAAATTTTCAAGGAAATGTTCTTAAAGACAATTTTTTTACTAAACTACTTTTTAGACACAGCAAAAAGATACAGAAAGATATTTATGTCTGTTTCCAACTAAACAATAGAAGCAGCACTCAAAATTACAATGACAGGCGTGTCTTCAGCCACACGGGTCGGGCAGGGGCACCATTTCCATTACACAATGGATCTGAAATGCCTGCAACAGAAGGCACTAAGAAAGGAAAAGGGTAGCTTATCTTCAGAACAGAAGACAACTCTTTTACATGTACTAGAAGTATAAAACAGAAGCGGAGACAAGCACATTTGAAGTATATTTAATATAGAAATCAGCTGTTCTCTTCATGCCCATCTAAGATTGGCAGATTCAGTGAGACTGCTTCAGAAAAGTCTGAGCAAACAGGAGCACAGACCACCTCAGGCAAACCTCCTGAACCACTGTGGATCTCCTTTTACAGTCCCATGTCCCATCCAGTTAAATGTCCCTATTTTTTGTGCTCCCACTGCCCTCCAACTCCAGCTGAGGATTCATGGAAAAACATCTGTGTAAAAGCACAAGGACCAAACGTTACTGAAGCATCTGTCCAGTCCTTTAACCAAGTATTTCTATTCTTCTGGGATAACACTGACCTTTTCCACTGAAGAGGAAAGCCATACTTTAAAATACACATGAAGCCTTTCAAGCAGGTTCCAATGACATACAGAGGTCAGCAAAATACAAAAAGTTCAGCTATACAACCATCTGAGTACACGAGTCTTGTCCAGTATGTTTCACCGTTACCTAACCTTTGAAAATAGTGTTTTGCAGTAACCTGCTGTAGTAAGGACGGCCCTCCCATACCAAACGCCCTGTGAGAAAGTCATCAAGTTGCTTGATGGTTTTTTTTATTTTATTTTTAAAATAGAAGTGATTTCTAATAGAAAATTAATCAGATGTGCTGACAGTTTGGTCAATGGATATGACAAACTTTGAAGTTTATCTTAGTTCTGACTATATCCTTCCTTATCATCTCACCAACCACTTCTCTCAAACTTTCTTCCTTTTACATGTACCATATCAAGCTTACCTTTCTTCTTCACAAGGCATGATTCATGTTCGGTAAAAAAAAAAATTTTCAATATGAAAATCTGATTAGAACAGGAAGAACAAACTCCGGTACTTTTATTCAGTCCTGAAAACACAAGTCACAGGTCCAAGTTAACCACTTAAAACTGCATCTCACCCCTTTGTTCAAAGTCATAAACAAAGATGATGGCTCATGGTTCCACAGAACCGAGATTACGAGTTAAGCCCCTTAGCTGGACAAGCCTGAAGAAAACAAAACATTGTATTATATACAATTTTAACTGTGGAAGGCTTTATATGAAGTAAAGGGAAAAAAAGATATACGAATTAAAAAAATCCAAATAGCCCTCCACACACATACACACCAAACAAGTACTTCCCAGAGCACACTTTGTCACCCACACATAATAGACCGAGGACTATTCATAGAATGACTTATCAAAAGAACACTCAAATCACCTCATTTAGTGGGTATGTCCAGATCCCTTCATTTTCCAAGCCGAGGTTAGGCCCTGTTTATAAGGCCTCACCTGTGAAATGGCAGCAATTCTCAAGGCCACTACCCCATGCAAGGGTAGACCCCTGTGCAGGGCAGGTTAGCTCAGGGATCCTGAGCACACTTCCAGGGGAGATGCGAACACCGGGACATCTATCCAACGCTCACTGCCTGCAATGACCTCGCAGCGTGAAAGCAACCTCACAGAGCATAACTTGTGCTCTCTGGATCACAAACCCCTCAGAGGTCAGGCCAGTGTTTTGCAGATCATTCACATGGATTTCAGCCTAAAGAACTTTTTGAATATGGCCTTCAATGGAGCTGTGCTTCAGGGCACCTATGCCAATTCAATCAATAGCTGTGCGTTACCAAGTTCTTCCCTCACAGCCAGGCCTGGTGCTCCCTGGAACCTGCTACACTGACCCACGTCCAATGGGACCAGATAGTCCTCATGCAAGGGAAGGAGGCAGGAGCGCACGACCGCAGTAAGGACAGGGAAAGGGAGACCATGACAGCCTACAGTTAGATTGGCCTGGGCTGCCAGAAAATCTCTGCCAGATTCATTCTCAGAAGTGACCAAAGTACTGATAAACAGAAATTTTACCAACCTTCAGCAAAACTTTTGAATGAGTTACTTCACATTTCAAGCTCCCAGACCACACATAAAAAAGACAGAAAGGGACACGACAGCCTCATGTTGGTTAGAGCCAGCACTGACCTTCTTAACTTAAGGGACTTAACCTCTTCCCCAATGCTATTCTGATGACAGCATAGTAGGACAGTGCTGGACTTGGGGAGCAAAATCAGGAAACAACAGTCGGTAAGGGAGCTTGCTGAAAGTAGCAAGTTAAGGCAGAGTAATACATGCAAACAGTAGAATAGCTCATAAAAATTTATGTTCGTAGAGGACAGAAGCAATGAACAGATCAGTACATGACACCAACCTTGAGATCTGTGACCACATATTTCTGCAACAGACTGCAACTATAGACACAAGCAGCAGCAACTACAATTGCAAAAAAACTTTTCCAAACTCACCTGAAGTCATGCTGAAAGAGTATCTTTTTCTGTAAAACCAATCTTTTTTTCCCCCACATTCAAACACTGAAATGTTGCTCTATCTGAAAATGAAAAGGTTGCTTATGACTGCCATGTTATCTGTCTGCAGATCACTTATCTGTGAAATGCATTAAAGTTTCTTTCTCAAGATGCTTCAGTATCAATATGTAAATGACTCAATACAGAGGCACAAATTGTACCTGATTGTGGTTGATGATACAACCAGTAAAAACAAAAAAAAAAATCCCTATATAAAAAGGCAATACTCTACACTGCTACAGGGAAGTTTGAAACTAAACGTCTCTTGCCCATCAAACCATAAGCAAAGTAGTATTTCCCTGGAAACACTAAGAAACGTGCCTTGAGCAGAAGCGCTCAAGTAAATTCTTCATCATTCATCAGTTTGTGCTGGAATGCTTGATAATTTCTCTGTGCAATATTTTAAGCCTTCCAGGGTTAACATTTCAGTTCGCTGCAAACTTGACTACAAACCACAAATCTGAAAGGGTTGTCAAGAAATTCAGACAGAATAATTACTACACAACATACATCAGTAAGTAATTGTTTCTGACGTTGTCGCTTCATATGTGTTATTTCTGCTACATGAGCCCTGCAGGTTAGAGGGAATTCAAAAGGCAAGTATGAGACATCATTACTATGAACACTCAAGTAGGACATCACTAAATCAAAAGTCAGATAAAAGCAGTTTTAGTGTTTTGTAATTACAAAATCAGTAATTTGAAGATTTAGGGCAGAAAAAAAAAGTGGGTTTTTATTTGCAAATGGCAGTATTTCCCATACAAACCGTTTAAGATGTTCTCTTTGTGTAGCTTCTCTCTTGCAAAAGAAACTGCAAAGAAAACAAAACAAAAAAAAAAACCCAAAGGAACAAAGAGCCAAATTAACCCATCTTTGTATGCCTTGCTTTAATAAGGTGAAATTCCTATGGCTTTTTTAAAAGGCTTCAGAAGACAGACTTGTAAACTTTAAAGATGCTAAAGCAGCGTCTAAAGAATTGGTCTATTTTGAAATCAAGAACCTGTAACCTTCCTCCTCCCCCAGACCTTACCTAAGAGCCTTCCAGATAAGCCAAATTTGTAACTGAATGCTGAAGGGTGGGAGGGTGAAAAGTTTTTGGGGTTTTGAGGGCATGATTCTGTAAAGCACACAGCTCAGTTTAACCTAAAACACAAATATGATAATCACAAGATTGGCATTATAGAAACATCACCTAATAAACTGTGGCTTCAAATGTCGTTCCACAAAGTACAGCTGCTTCCCTCCTACACCAGCTCTCCCATTCTTTATCCTACATATCAGCTACCCTAGCACGTCTGCCTCAGTTCCCAAAGAGACAAAAGATCTTTTTGGCACTCAAACACGGCAAACAGCTCCAGCTCCAGCTTCTTGGGAAAAGATAGAGGGGGTAGGGAGAAGTGGAATAAACTATTATCCGGATTAAAAGGTTTCACATGTGCCAGTGTAAGTCTAGCCAAAAGTCGTTGCTGTCTACTGCCCGTCCACAGTGACCCACGTGAAAACAGTGTGTGGTCTCAGCCTTGGTGCTACTGGAGAGGCCCCCCCCAGAGTTAACACCTTGGTGAGCAATCTCAGAGAAGCAAAGTGAAAAACCTCCCTTTCAGTCTCAGAATGAATCCTCAAGTGAAGAGGCACACCATTAGGGAACTGTGGGAAGCCTGCACCAACACCATTCATATTATGGACAAAGAGAGGAAGGGGCAGGGGCAGAAATCACCAAAAACAAAACCCCCAAAATCACAGAATGCTTCAGCCTTTGGAAAAATCAAGCAATGGCTCCCACCAATAAAATACACTTCTGCGGCATGTGTTGGTATTACTACCATAGCAAAGAGAGAAATTTACTGACACACTATTTACCCAAGGAATAAAGAGTATTGCAGAAAAGCTTCACTGCAAGAATCACAGCTGGTTCCAACGCCAAATGCTACATCTTAATTCCAAGATACAAATGCCCAAAAGAGGAAAGTACAAAACAGGTCAAATGTCAGTCAGAAAATGCTATCTGCTAATTTAAATTAAGCTTGATCTTCTTCCTCCTCCTCACTACTCCTTATAAATACCTTTGGGGCAAAATAAAAGCCTGCAACTCTAAGTCTGTTGAACTTGGAAAGTAACACAGGTGCTGATAACAGCATTACTACATGGACTACCACAAATGAAACCACTACCTCAATCTTGAAATTCTAAGCAATTTATTAGTTTATATATGTGATAAGTGCCTTCAATCGTTTCATCATGCCCATATTTTTAAAAAGTTTATATTGATACAGAATGCTGTTAAAACAAACCCTAGCAATAGGAAATGTATGAAGATAAGCTGTCATTTTAAATCTGAAGCCAACAAAATAGAAAAATGATGATACTTCAATTACAGACAGAGGGATGAGGCAAGACAGTGTTTCTCGTTTACTGGTGAGAAGAAACACTTGCTCTAATATTAGTTTGTCAGATTCATGTTGAGCAGAGCTAGCTGAATACTATACACCAGATACCATCTTGCTTTACAATTTCACACACCAGCAATAATAAAGAGGTTACTGTGGCAGCATATAGATGTCTTACTCATCATCAGTCCTGTTATGCTACACAATCTACACACACACAGATCTTGCCTCAACACTGCTAAAAACAAAATACAAAAAAAGGTATGGGAGATGAAGAATAATTAAAATGGTATCCCATCATCACATGCTAGAGTGAAAGGAGATCCAGTGTGGATTCTGAAAAGGCACATGAAGGGTACCTACAGGAAGGATATTTCCTGGACACATGGGCTTCACCTAACACTCATTTTCATCCTCCTTTAAGATGAAGCTCATGATCAGATGGACAATTCAAAGCACCACGGTAAGTGCCTTGGCAAAAAGAACACAAGTCTATCTACTGAATAAATTAATTTTTAGACCAAACCTTAGAAGGCCAGCCAGAAATTCAGGCAACAGACTAGTCACTGGCCTCAGTCTTCTAGAATAAGATTTTTTAGAAAACAATCCTATTATTAAATCATCAAACTTTTCTTCACAGATTATAAGCTTTTTTTTTTTCACTTTTTCTCCTTTGTAACATCATAGTTTCTGAAATAACTATTATCATCCTTATGATATGACATTCAAGACTACTAAGCCATGTGCAACAGAAAATCTTAGATTAGAATATGGTGTCCAGATATTTAAGTCTGAGCTCTGTATTTTGTAGTAGCAACTCCCAGACTAAAACTATACGTAAGCATAGTGCAATGGCAAGTTGATCCAATGTTTTGCCACCCCATAATAAACAAACTCTATTGCAAGTGATTGTTAAAAACTAACACACCACAGAGGAGGAAAAGAAAAAAAAATCTTTAGTGAAAAAGAACACAGAACAAAAACTTCCATATAGCACAAGTACTTCCACCATCATTCAGATCACATCTAACTAACTCAACAGTTAAGGGACTCCCACTGAAAGATGAGAAGAGGCATGACTACATTCTCGTTACCTTTCCAGGGCACAATCATACAACCTAAATTAAGAAATCCTATCATAATGTTGCAGCATTATCATAAGTTATATTACACACAGAAGATATTTTTGGTAGTTGATGTATTTCATCATTTCCTGGTGGACGCCAAGTTGACCACGAGCCAGCAATGTGCCCTTGCTCCAAAGAAAGCAAATGGTATCCTGGGCTGCATCAACGGAAACATCACCTGAGGGAGGTGATCCTTCCCCTCTACCGAGCACTGGTGAGGCCACACCTGGAGTGCTGTGCCCAGTTCTGCGCTCCTTAGTACAAGGCAGACATGGACATAGTGGTGAGAGTCCAGCAAATGGCCACAAAGATGATTAAGGGTCTGGAGCATCCCTCATATGAGGAAAGGCTGAGAGAGCTGGGACCATTTAGCCTGCAGAAGAGAAGGTTTGGGGGGATCTTATCAATGTATACAAATACCTGAAGAGACAGTAAAAAGAGGACAGAGCTAGGCCCTTGTCAGTGGTGCCCCATGACAGGACCAGAGGCAGTGGGCACAAACTGGAACACAGGAGGTTCCCTCTGAACATGGCACAACTTGCCCAGAGAGGTTGTGGAGTCTCCATCCTTGGAGATACTCAGAAGCCTTCTGGACACAGTCCTGGGCAACTGGCTCCGGGTAGCCCTGCTTCAGCACGAGGGTTGGACCCAGCAACCTCCAGAGCTCATTTCCAACCTCAACCATTCTGTGATTACCTCTATCCAGGAAATGTATCTGTAACAGACCTTTGCAGCGTACTTAAGAGATTTCCCTCATTGCTTCTGGCACACGAACACCACCTGGAAACGTGGAAATGCACCTCAGCTCCTCTCTTGTCCAGCTCAGCAACCGACACTGGATGAACCTTAAGATTCATCTAGTGTTGCATTTTTTCTTGTTTGTTTGGTTTGTTTTACTACCACCTAGTAAATTTTTTCCATCTGCTTTAACAGGTCACCTAGTGGGAACACAATTATCAAAATAAGAAAGGACGTCCAGATAACCAGATCACTTGATTTTGGGGACAAAAAAGTCCTAGCCAGAGAGAACATGCTATCTTTAATCCATGCTAACTACAAAGTCCTAAATACAGTATTCTCACTACATTAAAAGAAAACAAACATACATGCATATACTATGCATTTTCCATCGGTCAGCCCACTTTTTCAGGAAAAAGTGTAAAGTGTTGCAGCTGTGCTATTCAGTAAGCTTTCAACATACAAAGGAAAAACACTATCAGAGATGTCTCTTCAAGCGAAGTAACCAGACTGAGCATCAATTCATGACCTTATGCTTCATTTGTAAGTCTGCAGAAAATGCTGTATCATTAATATTAAGGTTGAACACCTGAAATACACAGTTTCATTAGCTTGGTGAGAACAAAGTCTGCCGGCAGCATCCCCGGAGGCCCTGGCAGTGACGGTCGGTTCCCTGCGGCGGTGGGGTAGCGATGACATCATGCCAGGCTGAGCTCCGGCAGCCCTGACGCAGGAAAGCCCCGGAGAGACCCGCTGTGCCCGGCTTCACGGGGCTGGGGAAGCGTCCGCTCCCCGCTCCCCACCCCTGCACCCACCGGCTGAAGCGCCAGCGCCTCTCTTCCAACAATGCACGCTTATGAAGCAAATTGTTTCAACAGCACAAGGATTCAGAATCTATTTTCAGCACAGAAATAAGAAGAAAGGGGGAAAAAAACACAGTGCACAATAACCCTTTCATTCAAACAAGAAAGCCTTCCAGGAAGCACAAAGTGTTTCAAAGCTTTATCCAAAAGCCACAGAAATCAACAGAGCCCCCTTCCACTTATATTTGTGGACACTGGAGGAGGCTATAACCTAGGACACAATTTCAAAGCATCATCAGTCACACTACCATGCATTATTAATAACATAACAAACTTAAGAAAATGCACTGGAATTCCAGCTAGCTTATATGCTGTCATGTTATCATAAATTTATCCTCCTCCTTGTTTTGCCCCCTCTTTCCTCAAATCATACAAAAATCAAGTCTCCCTCATAAATACTAAATGCTATTCTCCGTTAAAACCCACACCTTGTCACAAGCAACACCATTACAGTATCATGGTGGAATAGCATAGTCCAAGATACATTGCACACTACAGTTTTAGATACGACAGATGCAGTCCTTGACCAGGAAAGCAAATACAGAAAGAATATCATGCTCCAGCTTTCAGACCTGCGCACTCAGACAGAATATTTAAAAAAAGGCACTGATGCCTTCCAGTTTACTATTAAATAGCTAGCCTAAAGTAATACACTGCTGGTTTTAAATTTAATTATGTGAGGAGAGTTATTCATCTCCCTATCAAGATCAGCAAGTATTACTGAGTGTGCCTTGCACTATGTTACACAAACAGATATATAGTAAATGAATAACAAAATTAACATCAGAAACTGTTTTCAATCTAGAAACTTTGTTCACTCATGATTTAATCAAGAAAAATCTGTGGAACCTCACATATCCTTCAATGAAATGGTATTTCATTTTGTTCTCTTGGATTTCTTAAATTAAATTGATGTTGTAATCTAAAGTGTCATTAGAGAGCAGACCATTAGGCCGTATTCACTCTTCCAAGTCTCAAATTGTAGTCTACAGTTATTTTAACATTAGACAAACATGAATTCTTTTAGGGTAAGGTACTGCTCAGCCTGAGAGACAGATGAGAAATTTTGTTTGAAGTCATTGAAAGGAGAAAAAAAAAAAAAGTTTCCATCATAGCCAAAGTTTAGGAGAGTTCAATGTAAGAAGTCAGTTCTAATAACACAAATGCCACTCTACAAGAAACAAGTGTTTATTTGGGGTGGGGGGGTGTTAAATACAATTATTAAAAAAAAAAAACTCATGACATCTTATAAAAGCAAGCTCATTTGAAAAAAATAAACAAAACCCAAGCACAAACATATCATTGGTCAAGTTCCAAGCTCAAATACACAAAGTAACTACTGGTATTAGGTCAGGTTTTCACCACCACATTCCCATACCTTTCCAAACAGTTAAAGATGCTAAGCAACAATCGAATTTAACTGAAACCAGTACACTGAAACTAAAGCTGAGACAAAGTGCTGCTAAAACAAAAAACAGATTTTTAACCTTACAAACACAGGTTTGACACAGTGTTGTGGGATAGATTGACATTTTTTAGCTATGTATTTGGCGTGAACACTCTCATCTAACAGTAATTACTTCCTAGCCCAATTTCTTTTTGGATAACCTATGCCACAAAGAAACTTAATACAGAACAAGCAAAAAGTCTTCGTTTTCTCTCAAAAATCTGATTCATTAAGATTACCTGCGTGTTTCAAATGTCCAAGAGCCTGACTAAAAGTTGATAAACGCAACCAAGCTCCAAAAAGAGCACAGCAAATTGCTCTTAAAACACAGATGATCCAAAATAGTCCCACCGCCACCACAGAATCTTCACTTCGAAAAGGCCGCTTAAAAGAGGTACTTTGTTCGGGGTTTTTTTTAAGAAGTTAGGTACACTTCTACAAATACACGTTTGCGCACAGCTGGGCATCTCTGCAGGCCAGCACTCAGGGCAGCTACACGCACCCCGAGGCGCCGCTGCCCGGG
>NW_009600837.1:0-253 GCF_000690535.1 Cariama cristata
CGGGGAGCAGCCGTGGCCCCACGGAGCCCAGCCGAAGGCGAGGGGTGCGCAGCCCCTGCCGACCCCCCGGTCCCCACGGCAGCCTTGAGCCAGGGGCTTAATTTCTGATTTTACAGCTGCTCTTGATCGGAGAGACAGCTCTGAACGGCACACATGTTCTCCCCCACAACGGACCTGTCACGATGACAATTATACGTAACAGCGGCAGTTCAGCCCTGCCTCTCAGGGCCCCGATTACGGCAGGAAATAGAAA
>NW_009600837.1:284-3290 GCF_000690535.1 Cariama cristata
CACGTTAGAGAGGTGACAAGACACTGACAGGCTGCGTTCACGTCGCATCAGGGGACTGCCAAAGCTCAATCACGCTGTAGTCTTGACAAAAGAAACCCAAAGGACATTCCCTTTTATCGGGCTTTTGGTGAGGGGGAGAGGTTAGGGGCGCGAGGTTAAAAATGCTCCGGTCCAGGACGAGGAGCATCCACGATAGCAACCAGGGCTGCGGAAGGGAAACCCCCTGGGCCAGAGGAAAGAGGTGAGTGTTTTGTTTCCCCGCTTCGCAGTCAATCACCTGCCGAGAGTGAAATATCGCAGGGGTTGCTGCAGTGCTCTAACCAGACATGGAGTTTGGTCCCAGTGCTTTGAGAGTAAATCTTCTAAAAACACAAAATGATGTCCCAAGTCAAGGGAAGCACCTACAAGCGTAAACCGCGGTAGGGTCGGGAGGCTCCGTGTCGGGGTTTCCTTCCCAGCTTTCACACAGACGATTGTTGGGAAATCCCTGGGCAATTTTTAAAAAGGGAGCTTCGACGTGACCACTGTAAATAAGTCCGTGTGCTGCTGCTCATTGCGGAGCTCCACGAAGACCATGTCATCTGCAGGTACTGACCCACTCGGGGCTCAGCACGAACACCTCATTCCCAGCTAGAAAAAAAAGTGAAGACATTTCTTACTACTGAGAAAAACTGCTGAGAAATTAATTCGGACAAAATGGACCAGGTCCTTGATTTGAGAATATCACAGAAGTGAGAGAAATCATAGCGTTTAATAAGCAGCCAATTGTCTATACACCGAAGTAGTAAAAAACCTTATGATAAATTGTTCCTGTACGACAGCGACATCCCTACGCAGTGTGATCTCACAGAAACGGTTGCACTCGGGCAGATTTTTCACCACCCGCTGACAAAAATCTCACGCTAATCACCCAACACAGGACACACAGCTACTGGATTGCAGTGTTAATTCCATGTTACAGCTGAATCCCGGATTAATCAGATGCACCACTTCTTCAACCTAGATATTCTCTAGCGGCTCCAAGCTATTAAGATAACAAAAAGAAATAAACCTCAGCTCTAAGCGGAGCCACGAGGAAATCAGACTTGCACAACAGCCCTTCTCCCCATCTCATTGCTTCTCCACGTAGAAAATTGTCCAGTGACCCTTCCGTACCTACAATCAACTCGGATTTGATCTTTTGAGTCAGGCAGATGAATCCCTGCTATTCTAAACGGCAGCATCATCTTGGCTTGTATCATGGGCAACTGACCATTCGTTCCTAATCAAAGAAAATTTGCTGTGTTTTCGAGAGATGGTTCTGTTAAATGAAGCAGATGAGCAGTGGATCTGTCCATTTATTTATTTTTAAACCATGATCTGGGGCACAGGGGAGGGTACTGCTCCCATTTCAGAGACAGCTTGGCTACGAGCTCATTTGCTGGGGGATATTAGCAGCTGACATCTGAAACGGCAAGGCTAGGCTATAGAGGTAAGCCAAAGTCAACTGTGCTGAAACACGGCCAAATTCTTATTTATTCCACAGGAAAAGTGGCTAAGCTGTGGTCGCTGTGTAACTCCAAACAATATTTGCACAGTGACCTTTACATTTCCCCTCTTGGAAACCAAAAATTTAATTGTTTTGCTCCTCTCATGCAGAATAACTAACTCCCAGTAATTTTGTGTCGGTGGGCAAGTAAA
Source organism: Cariama cristata (assembly GCF_000690535.1). Taxonomy (NCBI): domain Eukaryota; kingdom Metazoa; phylum Chordata; class Aves; order Cariamiformes; family Cariamidae; genus Cariama; species Cariama cristata. The sequence goes on from NW_009600837.1 coordinate 1,965, forward strand.
CCAAGCAGTTATCTTTTTATGCTATCAAAGCTGCCAAATAATTCTAGCTCAGCATCTCCAACTCATTTGAACCTTGGTATTTTGCCAAAGTTGGTTTAATTTTTGCGTGTGTGTGTGTGCATGCCAGTACAGTTGTTCATGGGACGAGAAGCAGGAGAGATAACCTGAACATGGGGCCGGAAACCAGGAACCCACAGGAACTCATTCGGAGCGCTTCTGCTGGAGTCCCAAGTAATTTGTTCAATCTTTATTCCTTTTGGCAAGCTCAAGGAGCACTGGCAGGTATCACCCGTATGGGGTACCCCGAAGCAGACACGGTTTAAATTTCACAGGGTTAAACTCATTGTCATGGTCTCCTCATTAACCTGTAATGAGATAAAGGGATGAATTGTCCTTCTAACCCAAGAAAGGTAAAACTGATGTCGTAACAAGGGTCACAAGAGGTGCTCGTCACGTGGCTCCTCCGTGCGTCCCGCCGACGGACACGCAGGCGACGTGTCAGACGACGGGAGAGCGTGGAAATAGCTGTACGGAGCTGTTATCACACCTACCTGGGGAGAGGGACAGCGCTGGCGCTTGGCAGGTTCCACGCAGACAGCGTCGGTCTGTGCTTTAATCCGTCAGAGTACAACCGCATGCCTGAAAAAGCTCTTCTACAAACCTGCACTCTTTCAAAACGTCTAGTTGCAGGTCAGGACTTTGCAATTATTTAATTATTGCAAAAAGGGTGCAAAAAGCTTATTAGACCACCTTTAGCTACACATCGAGCAGGGAAAAGAAGCCCAAACCAAGAAAAGTGACAAGGACTTGCCTACTGCAGCACTAGCAAAGGAACCTCCTGCAGAAACGGCTTCACCTTCTGCCGTGAAGAAATTCGAGGCAGAGAGAGAACTGACCTAAGTGATGTGCTGATCTATCACCGTCTTCCTCTGAGCCCTCGGGTGAAGGATGCCCACCACCACAGAAGACATGCTCTCGTGAGAAATTCCTCAAGTTCAACTTGAATTGCTATTAAACTAAAATAGCATGCCTGGATTCAAATAAATTTAATTCAAATAAATTTCATTCAAAATGGCTCCTGATTACCTTGAGCTAAAACTCCCCGAGTAAACCACTCCAACCAAAACAAGGGCATTCTTCCAGGAGGGAATTGCACCTGTTTAACGAGTAGTTTTATTAAACTGGTGCAATTTGTTCAAGTTGAAGGAGAACTACTGATGAAGAACTAATATGAACAGCGAAGGAAGACAAACAGAGAAAAATCCCCACAGAATAACCTCAAGAAATAGAAGTTCTGCAAAACTGGCCAAAGCACAGATGTCTACA
>NW_009600837.1:3329-82158 GCF_000690535.1 Cariama cristata
AACTCATCAGTCACCAAAGTAAAGCAAGAAGGAAAGGAGCACGTACACCAAAGAGGGAGAGCCTGAAAGCCCGTGATGTCCTCCCACGTACAAGCAGCGAAGCTGGAAGCCAGAAGGAGAGGCCGTGAATGGGAAAGCCACAAAATACCAGGTGTGATCTCCACAGTGGAGATTTGCAGAAATGCATTTGCAGGAAGAATTGTTTCACTAGGACTAGAAGTTATCACAAGGAGTCCAGAGCGAGAGAGCCATGACACAGCAAAGGACAAAGTGGTAGACATCTAATCAAGCTTTATGGAAGCTGGGGCTGTCCATTCAGCCCCACCACTAAACAGCCTCACCCCAATCAACACTGCTATTTTTAGTTTTCTAAACACTCCTGTCCTTCATAAAGGCAAAAAAAGGAATTCTCTCCTCTATTTCCTCTCACCAACCTAAAGATCTTTCTCCAACCAGACAAGGAGTTAATGAATCTCCATCCACTGCTCCGCTCTCCAGGCATGCGGCAAAAGTCTCTGCTGGCCGCCGAGTAGGAATAAGCAGCCCGTTGATCCCCATCTTCTCGTTGCTGCCAGCAACTATCACAAAATGACTTTATTGTGCATGTGACAGTTGGTGACACTGACCCAGGGAGTTTTATCAGCTTCTACGCTACAGGTTTCAAAACATCTGCTTGTGGGAAGGCACCTGCTGTTCGCCAGCCCAAGCGAGCTGGACTTCTGCAAAGCAGTTAAAAAGAAACTGCAATCCTTTGTGCACGACAAAGCATCACATATGGGCGTCTCGTCCCTACCTTGGCAACCCGGGTCCGTTAACGGCCAAGTCCTAAGCAAAGCAATCTGCAGGGCAGGACCAGGGGCGGAGGAGGAGCAGCACAGCAGGTACCAGCGCAGGAACACGCTGTCGGGGCGGGAGGAGGACAGACCGGCAGGACCTCCAGAGGAAGGAGATGGCACAAATGGAGAAGGTGGAAAAGCAAAAGGAAGAAACTGAAACATGCTTTAGGAAGAGGTTGCAGCTCAGCTGCATGGGTTTAAGAGGTACACACAAATACATCTTCTCCAGCAATAAGATAGATGTTGAGGTTAGAGGAACAGGTTCATGAGAACGGTACTTAGGCAGAGGAAGGTGTAGGAAGCAAAGCTCTTCATTGCAGCAGTTGTAGTATTCACATTGTCTCCCTGGGCACAGCATAATTTCCTATAACCCTACATCATCTATATTTTAGCGTAGCAATCTCAGCAAGTAACAGAAACCCACAGTGACTTGGGGGTGTGTGCGTGGAAACAGCTATTCCACCCTGCGAGGCTGTGATAGAGACAGAAAGGTTCGATCCTTGCCTTTTGATCGCCGACCCAGGCAGTTACTGCTTCTAAAGACATCTATAAAATTATGTTAGTTCTTATTACAGCAATATAGCAGACCTTAAATTCAAAGGTAAGCTTTGTGTGGGTGTAAATTCCAACGGACTTCAGATCAGTAGCTTCTTCCCACTAGTATGATTCCTCAGAAAAGAACAGAAAAACTATTAAAAACTATTAAAACTATCAAGCTGCAAAAGACTCGAACTCGGACATTTCTTTTCTTTCACGTAATCTGCAGCATTAGCCTGATACTGCAACAATTGGAGAGGAATTTGTAGAAAAGTATCAGGGTTCAGGATGGGAAACGAAGGTGTTTAAATGAAGGTCGAGGAAGACGCTAATTTAAGAGGTTCAATGTCAGCATGACCTCCCAGGGCCAGAAAGAAAGGCTACTGGAAGGCTATGAAGCAGACTCCAGAAAGGAAGTAGCAGACTGGCGATTTAAAAGATGAAGGGTTTTAGAACCGTCTCTGGCTATTTAGCAACCACAGTCCTCATGAACGAGCCAGCTAGAGCAAATCCTGGAGCTTAGACAAAAATGCCTTGCAAGCTTGGTTCTTAATTTTGGGAAGGGGTGCAATGACAGACCTCTTCTCCTGCACAGTTAATGGAGAGGAAGGAAAAGACCACGTTCTTCTTCATCAGCCTCAGCTTCTCTCGGCTCAGTTTCATCAGTCAGCTTTACCTATCAGATCCGGGAGCCACCTTCTCCTGCAGTACAAAAGACTTTAAACTTAGAAATGAAGAGACTTCAACCCCCCAAAAAGTGTAATTCTGAAGTGCTCAACAGCCTTTAATTCATTATGAACCTAGAGGCAGAGAAAAAAAAATATGCAAAAAATACATCACATCCTTAATCTAGGGGGAGAAAAAAAAAAATCATTATTTTTATAGCACATAATCAGACACAAATATATTTCACTGGAGGAAGGGGAGGGTAGGACTGTGCATTTCCTATTTCCTTTTCAATAGTCTGATGCACAGAGGCCATCAATATGGTCATTATAGATAATCTGCACAAGTCATTCCTAAACCAAAAAGAGGGATTTAAAAATAAACAAAAAGGAAGAACCCTTGCAACAAGGAAGGGCATTCTACAGTTCCAGGTTCAAGTTTAAACATAACTCAGCATCTGAATATGGGGGGAGGAAACACACTTTGTTTTTACAATATAAATAGTATTTTAAAAAGGTACTACATATGAATACAGTAATGGTGCTATTTCAGTCAGGACTTCAACATGCAGAGGAAATTCCCCTTTGCTCACAACCACTCATCCCATCCCACCCCTTCCCCTCCCACCTCCAAAAAAAAAATCCTTTGCTGTTTAAACTCTCTTTCAATCGTTTTAAATATTTCTCTTGTGGCCTGGCAACATTCTTAGTCTTTTATACAAGTAAGTTTTCTACTAAATCATGTCTTAACCAACAGGAGACAGCTATGTAGGAGTAACAACCGAAGCTTTTAAGAACCTTGCCAATTTTTAAAACCTTTATTAGTCTCAGTTTGTTTTTATTCTTGGAGATATCTATTGGAAACGTCAAAAACTCAGAAATAAAAAAAACCCTGTTTCAAACATCTTACGAACACGCACGTGTGCACACGCGCACAGACACGCACACACGAAGAAAATAACCCGTAGCAGAGGCAGTAAGAAATAAAGGGAACTCCAGTTCCCTCAAGGGAGAACAAAAACCAAAATTAAACAAAAAAAAACCCCAAAAATTGCTTTATTCTATCTCCACTCTTGCACTAGGACAGTTTAATACCCATCGAGTCTCTTAAGATGCTAATCTACCATCTGCTAGCCCACAAATCCTTCCCACTTATTCCCTTAAAGATCCAGCTATAGCGTTGCTTAAAAACCTCTTCACAGAACAATGACCACCTTGCAAAGGGGCTTAAAAAAAAAAAAAAAAAAAATTTGTCTCTCTCTGTCCAGTGATTTCAGGGAATTAAGTGGAAAAGATTGCTGTGCAGCGTTCTGGAGAGCTCTGCTATCTCACAGCGGCTTCTGCCAGGCCAAGGCATTGAGGTGAGTGGCACGATGCGCCCTTGCCCTCCTTCACCCAGACACTGTGGAAGCCACATCCCCATTCCAACGATGTCCTAGGGCTGCCTTTTTCTTTCCCTCTGAATTGACAGAGGTCCTCCAAAGAGAGTGGAAGACTTTCCAGTGACTTCAGTAGGGTTTTGGATCAGGCTCTTTTATAAAACACTGCTCCATAACAGCTCTTCGACCGGAGGTGATTTTCAAGTGGGAGCTGCCCACTCAATACTTTAGGATTTGTTTTTGCCTTTAATGCTCATTCAGTTCTCAGTGAACTGAGTCCAATCAAATGAAGGGTTTGCGTTCCTCTTCCCCAGAGTATCTCAAAGGCTCAGTCTTTACTTAAGTAAAGGATGTCACAACAATCAATGATGTTTGGGGAATTTCTTCTTTAATAGGATAAAAGAAAAAACATACAAACACCTCCCAGGCTTGCGTCATGGAATGATTCTGACAACTGTAAGGAGCACAACTCAAAAAAAAAAAAAAAAAAAAAAAAAAAAAAAAAAAAGAGATAAAGAAAAGAAAAAGGTTCCTATGGGAGACATGCCTACCAGAGAGCTGGAGCAATCCCTCGATGCTCTAGTCTGCAGTGGGAAAGGGGGATGGCTCGGAAAGGAACTAACACAAGAAGCAGCAACAGAACACTTGCCAAAACGAAGTGGCATATCGTAACTGAAAGCCATGCTGATTTTTAACTAGAAAGCAACTGTGATGGCAAAGATGCAGAAGGAAGATGACAAGAATGACCAAAACCTGGCCATTTCTTCCCTAAGTCCCTTCCCGGTGACATGGCAGAAACGCACACATCTATCACATGTCTTTAAAGGAACTAACGGTAAGAAACATCCCAGCTATGAAACATTTCTTTCCCCGTCTTCCCCAGCTTACAAAGAAGATAGTGTTTCTTTACAAAAAAAGAACCCAGAACTTTCCAGGACATCTGTTCTTGCTCTCCCTCTCCCCGCTGTAGTATTAGTCACATTTCATTTGGGGGTAAGGGGGGAGGATTTTGTTTATTTTCTGTTTTAAAGCCATAATCTAGAAAAATGTTTTGTGGAAACTTTTCTTTTCCTATTTTTGTTTGCTTTTTTTTTTAATAATGCTCCTTTATAGAAAACTTCACAAAGGTGACGTCTATGTACAGAAAACACAATTCCAAAGGCTGCTTCAGTAGTCAATTAATAGCACCTTTAAAGACAAAAGAGTTTAACATATTTTAAAAAGTCATTTTGTTAAGTTTTAACCCTTTCCAAGCCTCATAAAAAGGAGCCAGTCACAAAGCTCCAGTAGTACAAACTCTTCCAAAGTCTCCGTGTGAAATCCTGCCTGAAGGTTTTTCAAGCTCCCTACTCTATGGGTCAGCAACGTCTGGCAAAGTAGAGGTAGCGTGCAGCCAGACGGGATTTTCTTGCAGTCCAAACCAAGAGTAGACGAAAGAAATTCACAGCAGACTATTGAACAAGGCTGGTCTTCTATTCCACAGTTTCCTATTTATTTTTCCACAGGCTTGAAAAAGGTTAACGTAATATTTTTAATTAATCCTAGTTAAAACATGTTGCTCTGAGTTCCAGACTGGTACTGCGTCTGCAACAGGCTCTCCATAAAGGCCAAGTAATCTGGGTTTTGTCCGTATTCTTCGGGATTTCTTGAATTCCCCATCCGGGGGCGCTTGGCTGCTCTCACTTCATCTCCCGAAAATACATCTTCCTGAGGGGCCCCAGTGCTGAGGGACTGCAGGAGACAGGAAAGTACAATCATTAGAGGCACAGCAGGGAAACGGGGAGAGGCGCGGGTGCAACCGTGGAGCACAAGACAACGAGGATAGCAAGTGAACAATGGGGTTCAGAGTCTTTCTGTAGAAAAAGTGAACTCCAGAACATGCAAAGCACAGGGCTGAAATTAAAAATTCTGGGCTTCTGAAACCAAACGGGAAAGAGAAACCCTCGAGTTGCCTTCTTTCTGTTTCAGAATATCTTTCACTTCAGCTCCTGCCTTGTGAATTCTCTGTTTACTCCTATCCTCCTCTGCCTCTTCGGGTTATTCATTCCTAGTAGAAGGCACAGAGGAAACTGAGGCTTCCCTATTGTCTTTTTTAAAAAAATACAACAATAAAAGGAACCAAAGAAAGCATTTGGGGATCACTGTACCAAGAATTGCTTCTGTTCGTCCTGCTCTTACACTGTCGAATAAGATGCGTTTCTTGGTAGAAATTATTATCTCCTATCGCTTTGTTCCTTTGTTCTGCTGTACTAACATGAAAGCTCTGTGAGCATCACATCCACAGAGCGCACTCTAACACTTCTGGCAGCAGAAAGTACATGAGAAAAGCCTTAGCTTTCAACCAGACTTGAAACTTTCTATTCACTTTCCAGCTTGCATTCCTTTCTCTGGAACTGTTATAAAGCCTGATGTCTCCACTGCAGAGAATATGTTACTTTCCAAAATCCTGTATTTCAGGGCTCTTCATTTGTCTTCATTATTAGTCAAGCTTAAATAAGCTGGAATATTGTGCACATCTTAGAAATTAATTCTAAGGTGCTTCTTTGCCACCAGAAGTCTTTCAAGGATAATAAAGTAAATTACTATTAACCTCTAAAATTTATGCCATGAGGTCTTATTGAGATAAACAACCTCAAACAAGATGGAGACAACGCCTGTAGCTACATTACAGAAAGCATTTTACAGGTGTTTTTTAGGTAAAACCCTTGAAGATTTCATGCATAAGCAAACAAAAGTTTCCTCCAAATTGTCATCAGTTCTTCCACAGAATTGCCTGTCACCAGGCCATTTTTGACGATGTGCTCCTCACTCTTCTGCTAGTGGCCACAGATTCACAGGATCAGTGAACCACTGATTTAACTCGGCACAGCAAGTCATATATTCTTAAGGGAAGGTTGGACCATCCTCTTTAGGTCTTGTAAGAGAGAGACAGAAGCCCAGAACCTTATCACAGGTTAATTTTGCAGATCTGTCCCTGTCCTGCTGTGGTTGACATGACAGACATTTAGAATGACGAAGAGAACTGTATATTCTCCATTTGCATAGAAACCAGTTTCATCATTTGTTTAAATGAGATGGCTTTAAAGCAGCAGGTTTGAAAACACTCGGCAAGTCTGGAACCAAAAAAGCTATGAAATAAATATCTCAGATTTTCTAGGCTCAGTAATTCCATTGTATGCAGCCTGATCTTTTAGATTAAGAGCTTTATAGGTAAGAGCTACATTGTAAATCTCCTGTTTGGTGAGAAGTGGGGGTTTGGTCCCATGTCGCTAATCAGTTCTCCAGAAACCACTAAGCTGTAGACCAATTCACCTCACTTCTGATGAAAGGCAGTATTCGGACAGAACGGCAGTCCATATAACTAAATTCATGCGGTGTAAAATGATATGAACATAATCTTTTAACCAGAGAAAACAAAAGTCAGATCTGAACATGTGAAAGGGGAAATCATTTAAATGCTTCTCAAGCATTTACATCAAGGATTTCTTCTACTCTGCGTATTTTGTGAATGACAAGTGCTTTCACAGCCACAGAAACTGGAGGCTGCATTCACCTTATGTCTAAACAATATGCTAAGAAAATGTGAGTGAGTACCGCAAGCCACAGCCATTTTACTCTTTCTGTTACTTTGATACCCACCAGGCGAGACTTGACTCTCTTGGGAAGCTCTTCCTCCAAGGTATAAATATCACCACGCTTCACCATTAGTTGCGAACCATCTTCAAACTCGACCTGCAGAGTAGGCAGAAGATGAAATAAGAACTTGGCCTCTATGTTTATAGTACTTGAACAGTCCGTTCCCAGCCTATGCCACACACGGTCCTTTCACGGGAATACCAAGGAAGCATCGGCGGCCAGCTCCCCTGGATGATCCCCTGTTCTTGGCACTGCACGTCTCTGGGATTGCTGTAGAATGAGCATCCCTAGGCTGTATTAAAGATGCTGAACCAAAAAAGCACTGGTTTCAGGGCTGCTCAGGCACCCTTGTCTTATCTGGCCCCAGGGGTTTCATTCAGTACTCCTGTGGATCCTAAAATGCCTATGCCACAGCTGGACCAGCACCTCTGCTCCCCACTCCCAGGCAGAGCACTAAAGATTTCTACTGATTTTTGATTCAAATCCTGAAAAAAAGAAGATTTTCATTTATAATAAAAGGCAGCCCTGTATTCAGGCCAATATGGTAATAAGAATTTCTTTCGGCTTAAACAAAGCATTTTCACACATCATAAGGAAACAACTCCAGCTACTAAAATACATTTGTATTTTAACAAGCAGAAATAGTCAGCCAGGTACCAAAAAACAGTGGTAGCTCCTCATGTCAAACCTTTTTTGCTAGGCACTGATTATACCATGAATTATGCATCAGATGTTACAGGAATGTTTATTCACGGAAACGTGTCTATAAAAATGTTAAAACTATTAAAAGTTTTTAAGAGATTCTCATTTCCTTTGCTCAAGACTTATTACACTTGTCTGGATAATGCAGGAGGACAGACACCACGGTTTAACATGGGATGGATGTCAGGTTCAGACTGGACCAGTTCAGAAGGAAGAAAGCATCTGTGCTCTGAACTCCTCCTCCTGCGCTGCCCAGGTCTTGCAGCTCATCGGTTATGCAAGCTCAGCGATGCCTGCTGAGGTCCCTTAACCGAGCAGCAGACGTCAGCTGGAATAACTATGCAGGTGGGAGAACAGGCTTTGAAAGATGAGCTCTGCTGAGCCCTGCTGAGGTGGTTTAAGATGCTGCTGGTCCCATTTACTCTCTGGTTTTACAGAGCACCACTACCGTAACAGAGTCAGAGGGGAACACGAATTACAAAGTTTTAACAACCAAGGCACAAGCAGATTGCTCTCCGCCATTTCCACTACACGAGCTCAACTTCTAGTAGAAAAGCAGGATTTGCAACTAAGGGCAGTGCCATCTTGAACTATCACAGAGTGGCTAGACCTTGTTTAAGTTCCAAATTACTGGTACAGGTTAGTCCCCCGTTATGAACACGTTAGAGCAAGTTACAAAACAGTCATTTGGGCTCAATTTTTTTAAAAAACACACACACAAAATACAGACTTAAGAGATGAGAACTGGGAAGCTACTGCAAAATAAGACAAGTTTAAAATGTAAAAGCTAATCCATGCTGTCTTCCTATGAACACACTCATTTCACAACAAAACTGCTTCTGTGTTTTTAAACACAATCCCATTCCAAAACAGATGAAAGAGATGCACCATAAGTACTGAAAAAGTATCTGCATAGGGAACCAATGCGGAAAACTATTCAGGCTATTTTCCCCATGGAGAAGAGCTTTACTTATAGGTAACTGCACGATTTGAAAAACACAGACTCCTCATGCATATTTTTCTGTCATCTGGCACTATCAGTGGAATAGCCTGTTTCAAATTATGGTACCTTTGAGAAATCAATGACAATTTCCTATACTGTGATTAAACTGGAAAGCATGCATAACAATAGATCTTTATGGAACTATATATTGTACTTATTCATAGCCAGGGTCACCTCAGATCATGCCTTCCCTGAAGCAGTTAACATCCGTTATTCACACTAAAAAGACTGTTAACTGACAAGGTGGATTATGGTGCTCCTTGCACACAGATACGAAATGCTCTGTGTAGAGAGGATAGAAACCAGAACCCCATTTCAAACAAATACAAAATATGAGACTTCCTTTGCCTTTTGTCCAGAGGCATTAATCTCTTAAAAATAACAACTATTTGCAAATTTCAGCACATATTTTTCAAAAGGATGTGCACAAAGTATACTTTCCAAATCACTGTAATTTTCAACTTCTTGGTGCCATTTAAAACCTTCCGTGCTGAAGTACTAATGCTGTGTACCAGGTTAAATATTCCTTCACTATTACAACCTTCCACAAACAAAAATCCCATATGTGGAACACACTCAAAGACAAAAAACACTGGCTGCTGTTTTTCTCACCTTAAAAACAGAGATGGTGAGAGTATATGAGACTAGAGATCGAAGGTTTCCAATTCCTCACATAACAGCAGCAGGGCATCATTCCCACATGCTGCTGCTGCTCCACAAAGTACCTTCCCACGACCAGAGGATTACTCCCCCCCTTGAAGTAGTCTCCCGACCCATCGTTTCCCTTACTTCCTCTCAAAGCGTCAAGGAAAGTTGTAATTATGTAGATTATTGACTCATGGGGAACTACAGATGACGAGCTCAGCTCCAGCTATAGGATAACCATCAGTGAGTAGTCTGAGTGGGTCACTTTTGACCTGAGTCAGATCTGGGCTATAAGGAATAGGGCAAATTTATTTTATTTTTTTAAAATAAGCAGATACAGACTAGACATATGTCTATCCACATTCTGCCACAGAAAACCTTTACCCTGCTCCTATTTTAACACCGTATTTCTCTTTAGACGACCAGCAGTACTAATTTCAGAAGGCAAACCCTCTCTTCATGACTGGAACGAGCATTCAACACCAGCGAGCTATACAGCTCAAGTAACAATCAGACATGTTGGCATGAAGTACGTGGGTACTCTTCCATACTCACCTGGTAAATCTGACTGATCTGGGCTGCAATAAACTTGGCCTTATAGATGATTCCATCTGTCCATTGCAGTTGAACCATCTCACCCTCTGGAGGGGGTCCCATCTGGATGCAGTCTCTGCTCTGAAGACATAAGAGTGAAAGAGGTCAGAGAGCCAACACCAACAGAGCTCCAGACCTAAGTAAAGAGGTGTGTTAAAATCACCGCGCAAGGAAGGTGCTACCCAACACTAAAAGGGTAAGAAAGTTTCTGCACTTGTGATTCGTTGCAGTCATCTCATACAAAACCATTAACCAGTGAGAGACCAGAAATAAACACCTGCACCTCCTTCTGGTGACAGTACTCAGTTCTAGGAAATTCCTCATTACAAATCCCGAAACATCAGATCTGCTATCTCAACAAAAACATGCAGGGTGACCTGCTCCTTTTCAGATGGTGAATCAATGGCACAATCAGGAAGAAAATGCATGAGTTGACAAGTCAGCCTCTTCTAGACATTCCTTCTATAAGTGAATCTCCTATTTTGAACCAGAAATGCTTGCAGACAATCTGCTTCCCCCATGAATCACACTTGTCAGTTGAAAAATAAGAGATTATTCAACCACAAAACAAATTGGATGCAACTTAAAACAAACACTGCTTTCTGTTAAGTCACCTGCATATAGCAAAATCACATCTTTGTAAAGGAAGAAATGCAAGCAGTAACTTTCTTTTTCTTTTTTTTTTTTTTTTAAGTTTTCAAGTTTTACTTCCTTGTTCCACCCCAAAGTGTGTAGAAGAAGAATGCACACGTTACACTTTGTACTCATCTCTAACAGTAATAGTCTCCACAGAGAGCTGCTTACAATAATGCTTTCTGGGTAAACGTTGTCACTGTATGAGCCATCATCAAAGTTTACTTCATAGAAAGTCTGTGTTGTCATGCCAATCACTTTACATCGGTAGTAGAGTCCATTCCGGTTCTTTGTGATCACAGTCTGTCCAAGGGTCACCTCCTTTCGAAACTGAATCTGTGTGATAGAGAAAAAGGAATAATTGGCAATTTGCAAGCATAAAAGCCGCATTAAAAAAATACAGGTGCAGAGAAACTGTTTTACAAAATCAAAAGCAAACCAAAAAACCCAAAAACATACATTCTGGTTAGCTGCTTTGTGTTTGAAGCAAGTGATGGACACAACATAGGGCCAGTCATCTGGCTCCATGGGCACGCCGGCTGCGTGTGCACAGGTGACGTGGAAGGACGTGGAGCAGTGCTCGTACGAGCACTGGATGCAGGCACCAGACACTTTCTTCATCCGTTTCCGACAGTACACACATTTCTGAAAAGAAACACAGGTCAGCGTTATGCGGGCAGTCAACAGCAGCTTTAACGCAATGTATGGCACCCTGTTACCTGACATGGTGGAAAAGTCTGTATCATTAGCGTCTAGGGCCCAGAAGCCACAGCCAAAAATGGTGACGTTTGCTGCCGAGAGGTCAAGTCCAAAACTTCCAGACTTGCCTATATAAGCCTGCCTAGAACCACTCGTAAGCCAAGAAACTACAGCAGACACCAACTTATCGTGCCCTTGAACATGACGACATCTCCCAGTAACTCAGCCCTCCAGAACCACGCCGGACAGCGAAGCAGACGTAAATCCCATTTGGGACTATGTTCACTGGAGGGCATAACAGGCAAACACATCCGTGTTACTAGAGAACTGCTACAACTCAGTACTCATCCTCCTTAGGTATATGAAAGGTACCTAGGTTAATTCAAACAGCAGACAGATCTTCACAGATACACTGCTAGAAAATAATGTGTTCATTTTTTTGGAAGAACAGAACACAGAATAACTGTAATAATTTGTTCTATTATATTTAACAGAGCATTACACCTATTAGATCTAATAGAATATAATTTCATATAATGGAACAAAAATACTGCATGTTTATTTTACACACATTAACATATCAACCGTAAATATTTTATTGGTATCCATGTCAGATTAGCTATTGGAGATAATTCAGTCACTGTTTTGCAAACAGAAGAAATAAAAACGTTGTACCAAACAGCAGAATTACAGGGGGGGAAAAAAGGTATGAAATCTTTCAGTATTTTTTAAACTCATTTTCTGCAAAGCAGATCCAGTTATTAGGCTAATCTAACCAGAGAACACTTAGGGGGGGACAGGTAATCAACTTAACATGTGTGACTACTTTAAAAAGAAATCTAAATTTTTTCAAAGCTAAAAATTGTAAGCCTTACGGCACTGCAGACTTGGCAGCAAGCATTCGGTGTCAGTGGGAAACGAGATACATTTCCTCACTCCCTAACAGCACCAAACTCTTGTTTCCAGCCCCTCGGAAACACAGAAGATTGGATCTCGGGAACCCCAATCTAAAGAAATTTAAGTTGGACCCTTGTGTAACATTTCCAGGGAACTATTTGGAAACACCGTTCTTAGCGTTTAACATTCTAAGTCTCGGGAACCTGTCACTGATCGATGGCAGCTTCTTTACCTTATCTGAGGCTTGGACAAGGCAAATCAGGGAAAAACTAATATCACACTTGTGAGACAAACATGCATTTTACTTGTTAGAATGAACAGCTCGTATAAATAAAACCCTGAGAGATACTGTATGTCCCTGAATCTGACTCTACAGCTATGTGATTTATTTATCACAAAGAAATAATTTCCACATATAATAAGGAGGAACAGAGGAAAGCAGTAATTTGCAGTGCCCGTTTCCAGATTACCATCTCCAAAGCACACCACGCCGGCTCCCTCCAGCCACCGCCCCCCAGTTTGACCGCCTGCCTCCCTCCCCATCCGTCCGCTCCTCTAAACATAAGTGTCCTACGAACACACTATCATCCTATGAACGACAGATTCTTCTCCTCTCTGCAGCATCTGATATTAAACAGAGCCTTTCTTCCTCTCTTCATGGCCTCTCATTTACCTCACTCCCATTAAAGCAGCGCTCAAAGTATGCAACATTACAGAACACATGACCTAAATTTCAAGATCTGTATGAATTACGACATCCCATGGGATTAGAAATGTAACATAAGCTGCCTGAGATCACACAGTAAGCCAATACAACCCCCAGAAGTACAAATTCACTCTGCGTCTAGATCTGAGCTATCTTAAAAGCGTACCCTCAAAAATATGGAGAGTGGTTTCATATTATAAACCATCCAGCAAACGCAAAAGAATCGCCAAACTTCAATGTTACGTTTTATTTGTGTTATCATAGCTAACAGCCAGGGCCCCGCTGCACTCGCTACAACACATGGCCAAGACAAATAAAAGACCATTCCTTCTCCAAAGAGTATTTCTCTGCCTTGAAAGCAGAAGATGCAAAAGAAAGGGAGAAGGGAGATGCTCCCTTCCCTATTTCTGTGCAAGACCGCCCCTCCCTGACTGGGGGCTGCCCCACACGTGTATATCAAATAAGTCAAAGCCCCTTCCTATGAATTGACTGAAGCCACTATGTTTACACCAAAGATTAATTTGGCCTTTTTACTTAAACTAACAAAAGCCAGGAAATTCAAAGCCAGAGCCTCAGTGTTGCCAGAATGTGGGGTTTAGGATTTAATAAGCTATGCCTTTATCGCTCTGTAAACCGCGTTCAAAAGCTAGATAAGCACCACAGCAAAGTGTACAGCAGGAACACGGCACCGAAAGCAAGTCAATGGCAATAAGATCTCATTATTAAACTGTCAATACCTAATTCTCCCGCCAGCAGGGACAACTGCTGATATACGATGTGCTCGATGCTGCCTCTCAAGGGAGCGTTAACCCTCCGGTATCAGGAATCTGCCTTTATGGATGCAAACGGGATTCTTCCAAGCCAGAAGGATTAGCATGCACCTAATGACACCCCAGTGGCAAGACAAACTCCTTATGACAGCCAAAAGAGCTACACCAATGGAATATTCAGAGCAAATATGATCAAAATATAAAAGAAAAATGTGAGCGACAGCGAGACTGAAATGTAGAAGATGGTGGAAGGGGTGAAAATGCAGAAGATCTGGAAGTGTGAGAGATGGGATGGAGAGAAGGACCGGTGCCAAGTGCCGTGGTAAAGCAGCACATGTCGATTTACAGACATTTTCTGTGGGAGGGGAGGTAGCAGGAGGAGAGAAGGTCTAAAGCACAAGGGAAAATCTTCAGAATAAATGTACATTGGAGAGTCGGGTCATAGCTGAGCGTAAGAAATGGGCTGTCTCCTGCATGATGAACACTGCAATTCATTTACTCCACTGAGGAATGACAGGTAATTATTCCAAATTTCCACGTCATAAATAATTTACACACAGAGGCCCATAATACACCATTAATCAGGAAACATGCAAACTGCATTCTTTAAAATGATGCCATACCCACAAATGGACTGAAAAGTCTATGCTTGAAAGGGGAGGCCTGGTACATGCTCAAAGAACAGGATACACCTTTAAACACATCACTGCAACTCCTTGTTACCTCAGCCCTCTCACAGTAACTTAAAACAATACAAACATATTAAAAAAAAAATTCAAAAATAATCACAGATAACCTCTACCCCCTCTTTCTTCCATTACCTTCATCCATTCACTTCAACTGTTCTCAACTTTCACATCATACCTTCTCTCCTTCTCCATCTTTTCCAGCAACAAAGGCCATCTCTCCCATTTTATCTAGTACTGCATCAACTCCATCGTTGCCAAACTCATCAGATCCAAGACCACCACCTTCAGTTTATCTTCCTAAAGGCAGCTGCACACCTCCAAAACACAGACACCCCCCCACTCCTCCACTGACTCCTCATGTGCTCCATGAATTACCTGCAAATTCCTATAAAGAACTCCTAAAAGTCTCCACGATGGCTCATGAGCGTGTTTCTCCGTACGGTATTATGCAATTAAATTTCTTTTGTACTTCTTCACACACTACACCAATGCTGCTGCTAGAAGCATCACTGCCTTTACATTCTGCCAACCAAATTAATTTTTCTTAATCTTTACCTAGTTCATAACTCCAAAACCCATTTCAATTTTAGCTCAATTTGCTTTCTTTCCTGTAGTAAACGACACTCATAATGCCACATTACATGCAGTGACAACACCAATAAAGTGTTTTCAACAGACATCAATGGTCCATGCATACATATTGTAATGGAGTTCACAAATAAAGACCAAAACAGAGCAGAAAGATTTGTCTTTTCACACTAAATACAACAGTACTTACCTGATGACATTCTTGAACATAGAGTAATTTGGCTGAAAGTCTACTTCTTATATGGTAAAAGCTGGGCTAGCTGTATAGGGGCACCAGACATTTTACAGGGGCGTGCTGATGGAAACTCAAGACCAAGACCTGAACCTGTGTTCAGAGCTACCTGGACTAGGGTCATCACAGATCCTGGCAGAAGTTAAACAGCACTGCACCTCTAGAAAAGCTACTCTGATTATGATGAAGCAGTGTGCAGCACCATCCACGCTAACACTTTCCAACTGAAGTGCTTAAAGCCAGGCTTTGACAAGAATTGAGCTACAAGCCAGGCTCCTGCTAGCTTCAACATAAGGAATAGGTGCCTGTAAATCACATCATTAGACTGTGTAAGTCAAGGTACCTCATATAAAAATTTCTCTACCTTTCCTGAGACATGAATAAAACATGAGGTGCAAATGAAATACAACTCTGAAGAAATCAACAAAACTATGAAGCTTTAATTCAGGAACGAAATAGAAAGATGTGTAGTAGGTCTGTGCAGAGGCTTTGGATGGCATAGCCAATGCTTCAGAGCAGAATGAAGCAACAGAGTTTTATGGACATTAATACTGTCCTGGCTCTACAGGACTGTAAGGCAGCCACAGAAGAGTTAAAGAATTAAGTCATGTTTCCTTGTGAGGCTCCATTAAGCAATACAAGCGAGTCTTGTGTAAAAGGATTTTTAGTTCATCATTACAAGTGCTGGTAATGAAGAGGATGCATGCTGGAAATGTCAGATGATCCATAAAGAACCACTGCTGTAGGATTTATCACTCTCACATCACACTGCTCCATCACTCTACCTGAATAATGAATGCTTTTTACATTCACATTTGTGTACAAAACCCATTTGCACAACAGAGAAATAACTCTGGAAGCAGACAGAGATTCTTCCTAATCTCTCAACCCAGCCCTGGCTGGGCTGCCTGCACTAAATAGCTGCGCAGTTAACAAATACATCAATGCTAACCAACGTATCACTGCTACATCACCTTCCCCCATACCACACTCCCAACTGTCACCCAGCTGACTTCTGTACAAAAAAAAAAGTAGCAAAAGCAGAATTTATTTTGCAATAACACACTACAGTGATGGCGCATTAACTAACATTAAGATTAATTGCTCTGAGCTAATGAATCATCCATTACTAATCCTCCAGATGAGGCTGCGCAACTAAATAACAAGTGTAGCTGGACTTTTATTAAAATCTTCGCAGAATCTCGTCTTGCAGTCATAGTCACAAAGAAATGTTTATTAATTTCTGCAAGAGATTTCTTGATAGAGAAAGAAAAATATTTTAAGAAAGCCAAATCAAATTACAGATGAACAAGTCAGCAATATGTCAGCTTCTTTCCAGCTACCACATCCCCTCACACTTCAGTAAAAGAAGCTTTCAGGTAGTTTAGACCCAACTGCCAGGTGAGTCAGCGTCCTAGGCTGTGGCCAGGGTAAGAGCCCACTCCTAGAGACTAAAGGCAGATCTGGCAATCACAGCTTGTTTGTGTGCCAAAGCACTGAGACAGTACCTCAGAAGACATCCAAATGATACAGCCTCCTGGTGCGTTTGTTGGAGCGAGAACATCACCTCCAATCTCAGCTACTTTATGATCCCACACAACGTTTTTCTGTGTAGTTCAGGCCTTTGTCTTGTCTTTTCTTTTTTTTTTTTTTTGGTTCTTTTTCACAAACACTCTCTACAGGTAAAAAAAACCTACCAGTTTCCATCTCTGCTCTGGAATAGCACTGATATCCACAGGATGACGCTCTATTACATTGAGAAAACGGGCCTCAGGGACAGCAATAGCACAGATTATATGGATCCACCTGGGGAAAAAAGTGAAGAGATAAATCAGAGTCTACCGTTACTTGAACTAAATACTCAAGAGAGCAGTTAACATTTCTCTGACTCCCTCAGTATCGAGGCATTTTTATGGTGGTTGGCAGCCTTGGCAACACTACCAACTGATTGTTAATCATGGATGCACAAGGTAAATGTCCCTGAACAACAGGGATCAACCTTCTTAGCATCTGATCTTGCATGACACTAAACATTCTCCGAAAAGACTTGTCTCTGAGAAATAATCAAATTCAACAAGTGTTCAGAGCCATGTTACCTCTGCTATTGAGAAGCCTGCTGCAGAGTGTAAGACAGCACAGTTACCCAAGCTCATCCTGCCACGTCAGCCAGTAGCAGTTACCTCCATAATGCCAAAACTAGCTGCTACACTGAGCATCAAGACCAAATTCACAAGACTATAAGATAAGATGCAGTACGGAAGGAAAAAAATACTAAAAAACCATCACTTACCGCCCATCAGTGGTCATCTGAAGAGCTCCTCCCCTGAGATTACACAGGCAACATTCCTGTAGGAACAAAACTCCTTCAGAACTTGACCAAAAAGCTCTGCTAGACTGCCTATCTTTCCCAAAAAAATGATTACACCACATTCGGGATGCAAAGGCAAACTGTACCCTCCCATTACCCATCTCTGTTGAAGTATTTACTTAATTCCCACAGTAAGTTTTCTTCTGTCTCCAGAAGAGCAGATGCTTACCGCTGCCCATGCATTGGCTGAGCACCGTGAGCAAGACCAACTTTCATTCACCAAGTCTGGACGTATTCCGTAACAGCCTGAAAGAAACAAAGTTATACCCTTCAGAGCTTTGCTAATATATCTGCAAGGTAAATTAGAAGCGTCTTTGAAATCAGGTGTAGCGTTTGAGTAACTGTATTCAATAGTCTAGGCTCAGACAAAAGTCATAAAGAAAGTTACCTTTAGGAAAGGGGTGAGAATTTGGGACCAACAAGTCTAAAAATGAACAAATAAACAAAAAAACCATACACAGGTAACCCTCGAAAACGAACAAACAAACAAAAAAACCATACACAGGTAACCCTCAACATTTTTTTTTCTCTTCTGTAAGGACTACAATAGCAGTACTTTGATTCTTCATGCAAGAACTGGGCTCAAAGTGATGCTACTACTGCTGGAATGCACTCACACATCAAAACAGTTAAGACTACCGAATTTTAGCATGATTGAAGCAGTCATCTTTGTTAAGCAGTATTACGAGGAAGGACAAACCCAGTAATATTGCAAGGAAATTAAATACATGCATTTCGCATATTTAACAGTATTTAAACTAACACTAATTTCTGGTTATATGAAGTGTTAGAAACACCTGATTTTATACAGCATCAATCACTGTTACATGCAAGCACCAAATCCTCCTACATACTTATCTGCAGAATCAAAATAGTAAAGTAGTATTATACTCATTATAAAGACAGGAAAATAAGACCAAAAAGGCCCTTAAAATTCTGTAAAAGGCACTGAGATTTGCCACTGAAGACAATGGGGAAAAGACACAGAAATAGTTCTGAAAAAGCAGACCTATGTGATTCCCGCAAGCTTGCAAAGCAAGCGGAGAATTAAACGTATTGCAAATTGCTGGCCAGCATCCTAACTAACGCAAAGCTCATCCCGTGGCCTTTACCTATTCTAACAAAACCGAACATAAAATTTCAGCTGGGAATAACAGTTTCAAATTACTGAATTAAACTTCAAAGAAGTTATTCAGAAAGCACTGAGATTGCCACAATAACCTGATTCATAAAAATCATCCACTTAACCAGATAAACATTATGTCAAAAAAAGTCAATAATATAGATCCACAGCTGTTTTCCACATCTGAAGTCTCTTTTCATCATATGGTAAATCAAGAAAGCAGATTCAATCTAGTCCTAGAAAATGGGAAGGGGGGGTGAGTCTAAAAAACTGGTCTGGAAACTAAGCTGGAAGAGAAACACACCCTTAACTGAAATACTGCTGGAGCTCAAAACGGTGTAGAACGGGCTGAAATTTCAGCATTGATTTCTTGCTTCAGGACCACAGGTAGCTGGGCTATGGGATCCGAGGGGAGAAATAGTTGCACTTACTGAACCCCAGACTGTCCCATAAGGATGATCCTAACAGAACAAGAGAAGTATGGTCTTTTAACGGATTTTGTCAACACTTTAAAAGCTCAGAAACCTTCGCAAAAGCTTTCTTTGTACGTCCTTACTGTTGTCGTAACCTAGCACAGTTGGGTGAGGGCACTTCTCAATAACAAGGAGACTGCCAACTGGTTTTACAGCATGCTGCCAGATTAACCAAAATACACCTCAACGCTGCAATCCTATAATAAAAGCAAATGGATTCTCTGCAGCAAAGTCAAAGGGATATCACAGCCTAGAAGTACAAACAGCGACAAGGAAACAAGACGACACTGGAGACTACATCAGACTAGATTTAACTTCTGTCCTATCCTCAGGGGTAGAGCACAGCCAAAATAGAAAGCTAAATTTCTCTACACCCTGTCTGAGACCGCAGATTAACATCATCTTGCCCACATCCTTCTGTCCCTAAATAGAATTTGGCCACTGAAACCATTCTGATAGACTGGACTACTGAGGACATACAGACGTACAAGATGTAGCATCTCTGTTCTGATCGCTACAGAGACCGCAATTTGTGGAGTAAGAAAGCAGTCTTTATTTGCACGCTCACTCTGCGTCTCATACTCTTATTAGCCAAAAGTGACCATAATCACGGACGCAGTACAGAAATAAAAAGTTCCATTCTAGTTCTCCACAAGAGACAGTCATGCTGAGCTGCACGGTGACCTGCAGACTATAAAATTGGAACAACAAAAGTAATTCCAGCTGATGCAAGTCAAATAAGCTTTCCCATCTGTCAAGATCAAACAGCTGAACAGTAATTCGTCACATCCCCTAGTATGAGTGCAAATGTTAACTAGATGTTGTACAATCTACAGTGAAGGTAGAGTCTACCAGGATTAATCAGATCTTCTTTTAGACGTAACTATCAGGGAAACAAACAGACATATGTTCCCTGTTGTAATCAAGTGCCATTACTACAAACAGTAACACAGACACTAATAAAATATATCTCAGAAACTACTCCATAATCTCTGATGCACGCAAGAACAACACAACCTTACCCAGAAGACCAATATTTGAACATGCTAAAAGAGTGTGATCAGCTTTGCGATTTCTGCTTTATTACAAAAAAAGATAACAAAAGCAAGAATCAGTTCTGTGAGACAGAGAAGAATCAGCCAACAAAACCAACAGTAAAACCAGTATTTGTGTGCATTTTTAAGATCAGTTACTGCCAAGATGGACTCGAATATGGAGACATACTAGTACCAGAAAAAAAAAGTGGGAGTGACAGGTATAGCAAGCATGCCAAGAAGGAATTCAAACATAGGCAACATACAAAGAAACCTGGGAGTTTCTCAATACTCAAAATGCTTTGGTGAAGAAGGAAACACTCACTAGCATGAACCTGCAGGCAGCATTTGGCACAGGATATCAAGGGACTGGTTCCATCTTCTCCAATATATGAATTTGAAGGAAGGGGCTCTGTGTTTTCTCCACTTGAGGTAAAGCACATCTCCGGGATCAGAGGCTTGGTCTTCTGTCCACACTTAGAAAGGTGGACGAAAGAGGTGGTCTCCCCTACAGAGACTGGGACAGCTTCTTTATCCATCTGTAAGGACTTAAAGAGAAAATATCATCACATGGAATCACCTCTTCCCTGGTCACAGTTTTAACTTTTTAAGTCAGAGCATTCCCCTTGCAAAAGAAGTCATCCAACACCTATCGCCATGCAGCACAAATAAGGAACTTTAAATCCTGTCTTCCCATGCATACCCCCACCCCTGCCTTTTGCTCCTCTCTCTCTTCCTTAGGCCTGTACTGGGATTTGCAATTTATTCTGAAAGCTCAAAGAAGTATTAGAATAATGAGAAGCTTTCCCTGTTTTTCTTCTGAAAAAATCTAAATTCCGAAATTGCAGCTGAAAACATCAAGGAAAAAAAAAAATTAAAATATTAATAAAAGCAAGACCTTCCCCTTCCCCCTCTCCCATCCTTTCATCCTTCCCTACTCTTTCTGCAAGAATTTCTCCTGAAGGACATTTGAAGGTTTCTGGTAGCAGACTAGAACTAAGACCAACAGATTAAAACAGCCCAACTGTATCCAGTTTTCCTTACAACCATTACAAAACAACATCCAGCAATCAGAACAGATATTTTATTTTTGGTCTGTATAATAGATCAAGAGATTTTACTGAAGGGGGAGGTGGGTTCCGCTTTTCTCAGAAAAAGCTTCCAACACACATATATGCGTCTAAGGCACGTATTCCTAGTGGACACACAAAGTCAGATTTGGCTCTATAAGCATGCAAGAACAAATCAATACACAACTGGGCAAATAACTAATTCATCTGATAAATTTTGCCTTTCTGCTCATAACATTTTCCAAAGCATACTGGTAGTTTCCAAAAAATGATGTATGTGCTTACTCAGTAAATTTTTATTTTGTTGCTTGTTTGCATATATTCAGAAGTCTGGGCCCATAGCTAAACAAGAGCAATCATATGCCCGAAATGGCATCGTTTCTCTGCATGAAATAGTGTTTGCAGTGCAAAGCTCTTTAACCATGATTTAAAAAATGAAAGCTGAGAAAGCCAGAGAAGCCAGGAAAGATAACAAAAAAAAGCTTCATCCACTTCCTCTGCCAAATCCAAACACACTACTTTGGTGTGCAAATTTGTATGAATCTCCTTTCTTTATCATAAAGGTCTGCATCATAATTTACCCAGTACCCACCACTCAGTACCCACCACTGACACGTCCATCTGCGCAGTATCAGGAATTACCTGGTTATACGGGTAAAAGAGGGTACAGACAGCACAGTACGGCTCACTCAGGGCAGCAGCCGCATTGAATTTTCTTTCAGCTGGGAAATTATGTACTTTATTCTTCCACTGGAGGGAAAGTAAAGATTTCAGAGCCTCTGGGTCACTCATATCTTCCTCTCCAGAAAATGGAAATGTTTCTAGAAAGAAAAAAAAAATAAATTCCAAAACAATGGTCAGTCAGTAGAGGCAAAGCGCAGCAAGGCAGGGTTAAACAGCTCATGTTTCAACAACACAACAAGTTCAATAAATAAGAACATTCAACTCATCCACAGTTCCTCATATATGTATGCCTCAAACACTTCCTTAGACAAATATAATCTCCACAATATTGGTCGGATAACTAAGATAGAGACACCGATGACCTAACAGAACGGGTCATGAGGAAGACGAAGGAAGAGAATCTCGATTTACCACCTTCATAACCGTGTCCACTTCCAAGCTGTGGAAACCTACAACATCCTTTCAATGAAGCCAAGTTCAAAATGCATGAGGCAAGTGTAAAGAAATCCCCCTTTCCTTTCTCCAACTGGGACCTGCATTCTCTGGAAGACACATACGCGGTTCACGCTGGTTTGGTTAGGCCAGTTCCCAGCTCCCATCAGTCAGCAGCAAGGCTGTTTCAACCTTCCCAAAGCGCATCCCATGCCTGTTTCTGCAAACACAAATCTTGGCCATGAGATATCCTGGGTTCAAGTTTTCATTTTACTTTTCTGCAGCTGCTTCACAGCTACTTCCATCAAGCGCACACCACTAAGCCTTCCATTTGCATTCACCACCACCTCTTCTTCTGCCAGAGCTCTGATAGGTACTGCTAGAGCTAATTAGTTTGCTAATTCTTTGTTTTTACAAAACCTTTAAAAGGCTCTTGGCATTTTATGATTAAACCTCCACAGAATCCATTTGTGTCAGTTTGAGGGTCCAAGTTTCTTACCACTCCTTATTAAGGAATTTTGAGTCACTACAAATGTTAAAGAAATTTTCCACACAAGGCTAAGTGTAAATCACTCCTTGCATTGTCAATCTGCAAAGTTTCCAAAAGAACAGCTTTGGCCAGGGGAACTCAAAAACATCTTCGTGGAACATTAGCCCCAGAGCTCAGCACATTAAACCAAACTGTTCGCTGCTTCACTGTTAATTACTGGAAATATGCAGTTAATGTTCTGCTCTCAACAAGTCTAAGTCTCCTCCCTATTTCTACCTCCCTTTAAAGATTTTCAGACTCTTAGGTTACCAGAAAGGATAAAAGGAACTTGCAGGAAAACGCTAATGGCTAAATTTGCATTTCAGATTGCAAATGTTCCCCCCCAACTAATCTGACAAGTATTTGCCAGACAATGTGGAAAAAAGGAAATGGCTGTTGTATGTTATCATCACTTTCACTCATCCCAGAATGGGTTCTAGGTGACACATGGCATCCAGGATGGCTCCTACATTTCAAGCAACTTATACTCGATTAGAAAAGACTAACAATTTGTCTCAACTGAACCTTAGTGCAGCATATGCATTCCCTTAATTTACATGCTCACTCTTCCTCACTGCAGCCTCCAGATCATCCTTATAGATTAGCCCTGAAAAAGCAAGGAGTGCAGAGAGCTGCTTCTATTCCCTGGCGAGGAAGAGAAGAATCCGTTTGATCAGATTCTGCCCAACAGTGCTGTAAATCAGGCCCCAAGAAATGCCAGCTTTCACAGAAAGTTGCTCCTGAGTCAGTCAGCAAAGTCCCTGTACACCATCCAACAATCCAAAACAGTGAAAAGAATCTGTCTAATGAGGATCCTTCGGCACCAAGGTTGTTGCAAGGTCTCGCACCAAAACAAGGTAACTAGTCTCAGCGCCTCACTCCACATTACACATACGCAAGACATCAAACGCATCATCCTTGGTAAGGAAAAGGAGCTATGTATGTACTGAACATCCCCTTCCTACACAAAGCTTCTCTAAAATCAGTGGATATATTCTCAGAAGGAAAGTGAACAGGAAAGATGCTGTCCTTTTGAATATAAAGTTGTAAGTGGACTTTTCTTTATTCCAGGTATTTTATAATGAGGGCAAGACCCAGAAGTGGTAAATTACACCACACAATGGAAGTGAGAGAGAAGACTCTTTTTTTTTCTTTTGGTCCAGACTGTTATGGCATTCACAGTGACTGGAATGTGGGAAAAGAAAAATCAGTGATGTACAGTAAAGCACTGAGAGACTTCCTAATTCTCATTTCTAGATCTGCCAAGAAAAGTTGGACCCCAACATTCACATGAATTAAAAAGTCAACCAAAAAGTTAGAATTAACTTTCCCTATACACATAACAGCAGACCTAACCTCCACCTCCCTCCGAGGTGAACTGCTCTCATTCGAATGCAGTATCTAAGAGTGAGCTCTTACTTCAAGATGTTATTCTCTGTGAACTCTTTTTTCCCTTTGTCCAAAATGCTGCCTCATTCTGCAGCCAGCAAAATGTTTTTCTTGAGAGAAAAAAGGGTGGGAGGTGAGAAGAGACACCTCCCACGGACAAATTTTGTTTCCAGCTGGGTTATCAAAATAGGAACACGCTGCATTTTCTATCAGTTAAGTGTAACACAAGAAGTTTCGGGCCATTCAGTTATGTTAATGGCTTCAGCAATTTTTCAGATCAGACAAGACATACAAGCATTCTTAATGCCAGTGTACTCACCCTCATCACTCGAGGTCTCCTGTTTAACCACTGACAACGGGGAGCGGGTTGGTGGTTTGCCCAGTGGATGACGACGACTCTTCTTTATCTCCATCTTCATTTTTGAAAAAGCAGAAGCAGTCTGTAACAAACCAGAACAAGCTAGATGGGAACCCAAAAACATCTTGGCAAGTAAAAGAGAGTACAGGACAATAGAGGCAGATCCCTTGTCATAAAGAGTTTTGAATTTACACAGCAAATTTTTCAGTGCCTTTTGGTTGCAATCAGTAAAGCCTCCCAAGCCAGTAGCTGTAGTAAATAAAGTCATTGCTATCTCTTAAGATGTTGGGTAAAGGTAAACTACAGTGTTTTCTTAAAATCACAACAGCCTCAGAACCGCTTCAAGCCTGCCAATTCCATTAGCTTATGAAAAGTCTGGT
Organism: Cariama cristata; assembly: GCF_000690535.1. Taxonomy (NCBI): domain Eukaryota; kingdom Metazoa; phylum Chordata; class Aves; order Cariamiformes; family Cariamidae; genus Cariama; species Cariama cristata. Next base: position 28,381 of record NW_009600837.1, read on the forward strand.
CAATCACATAAACAGCTAGGAACTCCAGAATGAAAATTATGTACAGGGCATATAGGACCAGAAACATTTTACTAGAACATTACAGTGCGTTTTATGACAAGCATATTTATACTGTACTGTACCCACTGCCCTGTGTACCAGCCAATATTGTAAATACTGCCTGCATCCTAATCGCAGGGGCTCACAGTTCTCTTTGGTGCAAGGCTCTGACTGCTTTACAGGTGAGTTACCTTGCACTAGAAATCACCAGTACCACGTGCTTTGGTTCCCAAACACGAAGACAAGCAGCAGTGGTACAGTATTAAGGATGAAATCCAAGTACATTCCACGTTACACAGGAGCAAGCAGAGATGAAGGTACTTACGGCAACCCAGCAAAGCATAGCGGTTTTTTCCTTTCTAATCTGCAGCCACTACGTCTTAGAAACGTTCACGTGAAAGGTATGCTAATTGTGCCATGCTGGTATGGCAATGCACATTACCTCCTATCCCCACAATTTCTAATAGTGCTTTGCCATTCCCTTGGCTCTTTCAGCATCACCATGCAGGAAAAGAGAGCTCCATGATACTGCTCTGACTTGCTGCTAATGCCTATTCCTCTTTTGGAAACTGTCCTCAGGAAAGAACTCCCCAAAGAAAAGAGATGCCCGAGACAGATTACATGTCATGAACTGCATTGTCCATGAACAAGTTTTCTGCCAACTTTTCCAATGCTAAATCTCATGATGGAAAAGATCCCTAGGCAACACCACCTAGCACACCAATGCTTGGAAGCATAAAGCACATCAGCTGGAGAAGTCAGAAACAAGGGAGAAGAATTATTAAAACGTTGGTGTGATCAAAGCTGCCCTGGGGATTGTTTGGTTTTACCACTCTTGAAATAGCTGTTCTGCAGCAGCCACCTGCTTGTGCTGGGTCTTCCTGCCGACTGTTTGAGATGATCACTTCAGTATTATCTGTACTATTAGTAGCAAGAAAGAGAGTCTCTATTTTATCTTTTGAAGACAATAACAAGTTTGATTAATCAGCTAGCATCAATGCAATGATGGACTGTACTGTGACAGAATAGCCAGTCCCTTCCTGTAAAAGCCCTCTATGGGTTCACCCACATGGCACTATTCCACTGGAGGCTCAGGCACAGTCAAGGACTCCTCTCATTCCAAGTCTGGTCCTCAACTTGTTGCTTAGAACTAGCAAATCTTACAGTCACCTCCTTGGTCATGCATACCTGTAAATCACTGACTGCTGTAGCAACCTCTGTATTTTCTGCTTCTGCATTCTCCTCCTCCTTCACAGGGATTTCCATAGGGACCGTCTGCTCCCGCCAACTAGGACTCTTTTGAGTGGCAAACTGCTCAAACGCCTGCTGGCAGGACATGCGCTCCTTGTCAAACACCACCTTTTTGGTCCGTGGAACCACATAAAGCATGGGAATGATTGGCCGAGGTTTAAAGTCATCTTCCTGAATGGGTGCCTCCGAGGGCTGGATAATGTTCAGGGGAGCTGGAGACAAGCTCTTTGCTGCTGTGGACGATGTGGGTACTGCCGGGGGTACCGGTGGCCGTGCCGCCGGCGCCTCGTCCTCTGCCAGCTGCTGCTGTGGTGCAGGTGGTGGTGGCTGCCGCTGCTGCAAAGGAGGCTGAGGTGCTTGCAGATGGTGCTGGTGTTGATGGAAAAGGTGCTTCTTCTTCCTCTCACCTTTTATTTTCGGAGGACGGGTCTTTGCTTTGGTGTCACCTGTTTCAAGATAATAGGCAACATTTAGCTTCATATGCCAAGGTTTCTGGGTATTTAATATTTTTCTCCTTTCATCAAAAAGCTCCAATGCTGGGCTAACATATTACATTATGGTATTATTCGCCCTTTCAAACAGGCGGACTGAAAGCTGTAGACATATTCAGCTGTACTTCAGCACCGACTTAGAGAAGCCCACTTTAGAAAGAAAAGACTTGTGTCATTTCTATGGACTATTTCATTCTTGACTGGAGCAGAAAGGCTGCCAGAATGAATGTTGCCTGGAGGGAAAACATTTAAACCCCTAAGAAACTGGACAGTGTGCCAAAGAAGATGTAACATATTACATTAGCCCTGACTCTGTATTTGAAGTTTTCTGTATGAGCAGTCTCCAAAGTGGGGTGCACAAAGCCATCCCCTGGGGTGCAGGAAGAAAATATTTTTGCACCATTAATAAATGACATAAAACATATCTTTAAAATAGTGTTTATTTTATCTTTATCTCATCCTTTTTTAAATCTCTATTTTTGTGTATGTTTTATAATGAATGTAATATATTAACACAGTAATACATGTATAGATTTTATAAATAAATATACATATATCAGGAAGTGTGCTCAAAATTTTTTTGCTTATAAGGGGACACAATCAAAAAAGTTTGGAGACCACCGTTCTATATCCCTAGTTTGCCCTAACCTCTGGATCACCCCCTTACTGCCCCCTCTATCTGCAAGCATAGCTCTTATCGGAGTATTACCGTGTGTCAATGCATTCAACAGCCCTAGGAAATGACGAATTGAACAAAGATACCTGAATCATCATTACTGAAAGATTTCTACTGTAAGGTCTTTTAAAAAGATGCCTTTAAAGCATAAATCAAGTAGAGCATTGAACTAAGCCTATTACAGACACCATGCCAGCACTGGTACCCTCTCCTAACACTCCTTCCATTTGTCCTTGCCTCTCCTAGCTTACTGTCATTCACCTCACCCGCATAGCATCGCAGGTCTCTTACATGGCTGCGACAACAAAAACACTTCTTGAACAGATGGACGTCTCAATGTTTTTACCAGAGGCAGTAATGACCCATCAAAGTCTTCCCCACCTATCTTCCCAATATAACTCCGTTAAAGGATCCACACACTCTGATTTTACAGCAGTAATTAAAATTCCTACTGCCCACTGAGCGAGTGTCTCGAGGTTATGACAGGAGATGCCTTCACATCTTGCCTTATTCCATCTAAAATGATGTATGCTCCCTTTGCCCAACTCTTCCCTCACTTCATGAATGAAGTTATCAGTTCACTCAAAGGAAAGTAAATAATAGATGCTCCACAGGCAGATGCCAGTGCTCAGTTTATTTCATAAGAGATTGTTTTTCACCTGCAGATGCAATGACTGCTGCAAAAGGTCATTTTCCCATTAACAGGAAGGGGAGAAGGGCTGGTGACAACAAAAGGCAGAGAAAGACCATTCCCCATAAAAACGATGCTCCACCAATCCCAGCCTACTCAGACTCCTCCATTAAGGACTAGACCAAAGCTGACCAGCCAAACCCAGTAAACAGCAAATCAGATAAACCATCACACAATAACAAGATATCTGCAGGAGGAAGGGTTTGAAAAGAGAAGGCAAATAATCCCACAATAAGTCAAAGTGCTAAAATCCCTGCTGAAATCTTCTAGGGGATACCTCAACCTTGACATTCCCCAGAATTCTGGTCTGATGACTTTATTTACACCACTTCATAAAAATGGGAACAAGTCTAGACCAAATAGTTATTGTTGTACTTGTGTAGGCAGTCCCTCAGATAAACTCGTTTGTTCTATCACGGAGAAAGGAATATCAAATTTCCTTAGAGGAACAAACATATTGAATGAAAGGCAAATTGGATTTTTCCCCAGTTGCACAAAACCAGATCATATTTACTCTCTATACGCTCAGAGAATTCTCTACCCAACAACAAAATAAATGCCATTCACCAGCTTTATTGACTTCTAAATGGGTAATTTGACAGCAGCTGGCATGTAGAACTTTGTTTAAAAGTTTTTGCATTAAGATGAGCAAACTAGTTTGCAAGTGAATGTATAAAATTAGAAGCCCGGAAAAAGTGAGGTAAAATTCAAAGTCCCTATCTGGCTATCATGAACACTTCTAGAAAGGGAAGGGATCTTTATGCACAAATCAATACGGCAGGTTAACAAAGGCACAGGTAGCAGAGCTAGTACCCACAGAAAACAGTAGTATGACAATGTTTTTCCATGTTGAGAAGACTTGCTTGTCTACAGACAATCTGAAATACTACACAGAGTTCACTAAAGCTGCAGGTATACAAATACCTTCGAGGGGAAGGGGTGTTGGTGGGGAAATCAAACCACTTGCATCGGACCGTATACTGTAGCTTTGGGCAGCGAGATTAAAAAGTTGCTACAAGAGTATGGACTTCATCCGCTAGAGTAATACCTCCTGGTAATGGGCAAAGACAATTAGAAATGGACTTCAGCACCAGTAATTTAGCCACAACTTTAATTAAATAATTTGTACTGTCAACAGCTCAAAAAGAAACTGTAAATTAGGCTTATTAACCTAGCAGAAGCACAGGCACAAAGATAAGATGAAACTGAACACGGGAGAAAGTAGAAGAGTTTTGGCAGTACATCCCTCTAATACAGCCCTGCGTCCTTCAAGATGATGTCTGTGTTCGTGTAATAGCTGCACTCAAGGGTTTTTCTTCAATCCACATGGGAGACTGGTGTAGCTAAAATAATCACAAAGACTATTCTACCATCCTGAAGTCCCTCCTAAACACCGAGTTCACATTTTCACTTTCAACAGCATTCCTTACTTCTAGGAAGAGAATATTACCCTAGAGCGATCCCTACACACCCGGTGTTTATATCCTGTACATCACCTATGCCAACAGAATATGCAAACGTGACTGATACAAGAGCAGAAAGCAAAAGCGGTAGGAAAACACCTTTTACTTGCTTCTAGGGGTTCTGTCTGCTCAGTTGTTATCAGAGCTTCATACAGCATGTGCTACAAATATGTAGATGGCCACAGTGACTGCTAGCAGATTTCTGAAAAAGCTCTAGTTTTTCTACATGATGCTAGAAAAGTCCAGAAAGTCTCCAGGACAGACTCTTGTGCTATGACATTGTTTCATGATAATCCTTCCACCCCGTTACACACTCTCATCTCTTAATGACTTCATGTTGCCAGTTTAAGCAACACTGGAGAAAAACCAGCAAGAGACCAGCCCCTACTTGACAGCTGGCCAATTCTTGAGATCTTGCCTGCAGTAAAACCCTCACGTAGCAAATGGACATCTAAAAATCAGTTATGCACCAGTTTGCTATTACATACAGATAGCAGCAGAAAAGTTTTCAGTTCTGGTTTACCAGCATCTTGATCACAGTATTACTTCATGTAATTATGTACTTAGTTTACAATTGTAACACTCAAGGATGTGTGGGAATGCCATTTAATGAAATGCGGTGGAAAAACACAGAACTATTTTGCAGTTAGGTATCTCATTGCTTTTTCTCACATTACAAAAAAGAAGAATCCTGTAAGATATAGGGTTAGTAGCCCAAGCCTGCGGGAGTCTTAACAGGCACAGCATCGCAGATAATGCCCGCTGACTCAGAGGATGTATTTATGCTGCTTCGCACACCCAGAGAAGAGCAAAGTTTAAAGAGTCTCCTTTTAATTTCAAGTCCCAAGACAACCTGCTAAAAATTCTAAATACATTTATAGCAACATAATAAATTATGAATATAAAGCTGAGTCACAAAAACCAAAAGAAAACACCTTAAGGTATCTGGGTCAGAAATCCTGAAAACCTCAAGTTATTAATATTCAGCTAGTCTAAATAACCAACACGAAGCATAAGTCGTATTTTGAAACTACCAATGATTACTTTGAAATCTCACTCTTCCTCCTTCTCAAGGTCATCTTTTCTGGTGTAAGCAGAAAATCAAGCCAAATTAAAACCAGAGGAATAGAAAAAGGAAGCGAAGGCGAAGGGAAGCTAAATTGCTGTGAGCCGCGCCATCCAAACAGATGCTATTTTCTTTTTCAAGACGAAACTGTAAGACACTTGTGAAAGGTAATGCAGACAGTAGGATGTAGAAAACTAGAGAACTCATTGGTATTTAATTGCTATATTGCATTAAGAAACTTGCATGTTTGCTACCAGTCACACTGAGCACTAGACCCCTCAGAAACTGCAAAGCAAATGGTCTAGTTCTAGTGACACTTTCTGCAATGGTGCTGAAAATAAGTTTTTCCCTCCTGTGCTAACAGTTAAAAGAGCTCTTAACATGTAGTCTAAGTGTATGGCTTGGAACCTATTCAGCTAGAACAGCATCTTTATTGTTCCTCTGCCATCCTAATGATCTCAGATCTGTCCTTGTCACTTATCTCCTGTCTCCGAAGGGATATCAGCATTTAAGGCCATTTATTACAAGCATCAACTGTTAAACTTGTACAAGAGCTAAGAGCATACAATTTCCCGTGCTGCTGACACTTTCAAGCTTACGGCAATGGAAGTTAACTATCTGCACTGTGCTACTCCTGCTCTACACAAGCATGATTTTCAAATTCCTTATTCCCGTGAAAAAAGAAAATATACTGTCTAGCTAAGAGACTCTGGAACTGAACAAAGACCTCAATTCTCTTCCCAGAGCTTCCACAGATCTCCTTTAAGATCATTGTCAAGGTTCCCTAAACAGTTTGCAGCATCAGTTTTCCCCAAATGCTAAACAAATAACGGAAATATACAATATATGAAAATGAATTCACTAGTGTTCATGAAATGTTCAAGAGTGCCTCAAAGAGACAGTGCATCATAGATACATCAACTACTTAACCACACATATTAGGGGGAAAAAACCCGAGCCTACTCCCAGCAAGAATTGCAACCTTTAATACACGGCCAAGAAAAAAAAAAAGGTATCAAAAAAAGAGCCCTCAGCAAGCTGGCTGAGGTCAGGCCTTTGGACTAACCATACGCAGAAGAAAGGACTGGGAGTTGTCATGGACTGGTATTAACTTCAGCCATGCAAAGAAAGCTGAAAAGCTTCCCTCCTACAGCTAGTCTTGAAGAAACCCCAACCTGCAACTTGGACTCATGCAGCAGCTGTGGTTCCCACAGAACCTAAGGCTGACTTTATTCCCAGTCCCTGTAAGAAATGGGGAGGGAGGGAGGGAGGGAGGGAAAGGGGAAAGATTAATTGCACAAGGGAGTGCACAAGCCATTCCTCTTCAGAGTAGGACATAAAATATATTTACTTGTTTCTCTATGAAATATTTAAAAATATTCCTCTCCTAATATATATTTTTACAAACCTGTAATAGCTTGGGCAGAATTTTCAAGCCCTGACAAGAAAGCTATTTGGCCTGAATCCTTAAAGAGAGGGAAAAATCAATTGCTGCTGTAAATGATGGTGTATTTCAGTGAGCATAGATTTAATACTGGGAAAGACTCCACTGATAGTTCAACAGAAATAAACAATAGCAGACAAGTTATTTATAACTGTGTTTTAGAGAGATAGCTTGCCCCAGTTCTTCACTGAAGTGATCTGCCACCAGTGAGCAGGGCCCTCACCTTCTCCCTCCATCACTTTGCTTCTCTCCTCTTCCTCTAGATCTGGCCCCCTTTTCAGTTCCTCTTTCACTTTCGCATCTTCCAAGGCAGTTTCAATAGCCATGACATCCCCAAGAGACTTCTGATCCTCCGTTTTATGTCTTCTGGGTTGACTTCTTTTTCGGTGAGACCTAGAAGTACAGAAGTGTGATGTGACATAAAAGAACAGCCTTCAATATATAATACGATCACTGACTTAAAAAGCTGAACACAAAATAAAAGGATCTTCTTAGGAGAGAAAACACAAGGTAGCTAACAATAGCTACAGGGCAAAACAGATATCTGAAAGGAAACAGATGAACCTTGCATAACAGAACATTTAAAATCCATTCACAGCAGCCATTAATTGTCCGGGTTTCTTGAAGAGCTTTTTCCCACCATTACTAATGTAAGCTCACGAGCTGCAGTTAAAACGATTTTAATTGTACTTTAAATCTATTTTGCTTATATTTCAAAATATAGATGAAAATTTGTTATAAATCCTTCTTTCATCCTCTGCCTCCATTCCATCATTTCTTTCCATTCTGTACATGCTTCCCTTTGGCAAACTGCTGGAAGTCTGCAAAGCATCATCTTCCAGCTCTGAAACATTATCCAGCACTGCCAGTTTCTAAAAACACAGCGTAATGAATGCTTATAGCATAATCAATAGGCAGTCTATGATTTTTCAGTAGTATAATTCACAAGGCCCAAGGCCTATGGAGAAGTCTAACTAAAAAAAGTGCATATTAATATGACCAAACTAATAGCAACAAGCCAAAAGCAATGCTGGTCTTTCTAAAGAGTCAGTGTCACTAAGACAAAGAGATTACAGTAGCCACAATGCAACGACAAACGCGAATTCGGAAGTCAGGACAATGTCTTTTGGTTAGGAACCGTACCAGGAGCCAAGCACTCACACAGACACTCACTCCCCACTGCTCAAGTGGGACAGGGAGAGAGAGCAGGAAGAACAAGAGCCAGAAAACTTGTAGGTCAAGACAAAGACCGTTTGATAGGTGAAGGAAAGAGGAAAGAATAAAACGAGAAAGAAATAAGCACAGGAAATCCCCTCACCATCTCCCACAGGCAGACCAATGCCCAGCCAGTCTCCAAACAATGGCCACCTTGGAAGTCACCCCCCTTTCTTCTTTCTCTACCCCAGTTTTTATTGCTCAGCATAACATTTTATGGTATAGAATATCCCTTTGGCCACTTTGGGTCAGCGGTCCCAGCTGTGTCCCCTCCCAATCTCCTGCCCACCCCAGCCTACTCACTGGGCAGGGGGCTGAGTGGGAAAAAAAATAAAGCACCGTTTATCGGCATTGTTGTAGCCACAAATCCCAAACACAACCCTGTGGGCTGCTATGAAGAAAATTAACTCCGTCCCAGCCAGACCCAGTGCCATTTTTTTTACAGCATCTATCAAATAGCTCCTTGAATGTTGGGTTTAAGTCTAACAAGCTCTCTTTTTCAAAATTGCAGAGACCTGTAATTTTTACAACATTTTTAGCATGTAGACACCTTTTTTTTTTGAAAGCAGCATCTTCCATATGGCCTGGCAGCTACCGTCATGTAACACACCATAAAATGCAATCACACTGCATTCACCGGCCCAAAACTCTAGAAAAGTTGAAATTCAGCTTCCCATCCTCAGAGCCCAGAAACTCAGCCGCTAATTAGATTTGGAGTACAATGAAGTTAAGAGCCCTTAATCAGGTAATCAACAAAGAAGAAAGACAAAAATTCAACCTGAGATGAATGATTAATAGAAAAGAAAGTTGATCCATATGCACAGCCATTTATAATTGCTAGACTCTAACCATATGGTAGCCCTCCAAGTATAGATGTGAACTTCGCACCTGCAAGACATTCATTAGCAGGAACACACAGCTGAACCCTGAAATGAAAAGTTGATCCTTCACCCATATTCTAAGTACACATCACCTTCTCTGCGGGGGAAAAGCAAGGTGGGAGGAGAAGATAAACCTGTAAGACTTTTCCATTGCAGGTGGAACTCCATAGTCGGTGAAGAAAGCATCGGAGTAGAATCAAGCGTTACAAGCTATTTTTAGTAAAGCTGTGTGTTTTACTCCCGTGGTGTACAAATGCCAGGCAAGAATCAAATCACAAATCTTTATACTCACAGTAGATAAAACCAGATCTTTTTGCAGTTCTCTTCTCACTCTGATGTTGTGGGAAAATGAAGAGAGGCAGAAAGCACATCATCTAAAGAAACTGTGCATCCAGAACTACAAGCTGAAGGCTGTACATTTCCAGAAGTGAAGATGGGCTGTATCTGACATAATTTGCCTAGCAGAAATGGGCTTTTTGTGGACTAAACTAAAACAGTCTCTCACTGAAGCCATAAACAAAGTTGAGTTTTTCAAGGTAACTAAGCATGAATGACCTTAGAGAAGAAATAACATATCTCTCTGCAGAGTTTAAAAGCTACGGCTTCCAAGTGAGCTGGCAAAAAAGCAGCATTTGTACTCTTTGAAGAACAGACCACAAAGTGACTTAATTTAAGCAGATACAACTGTGAAGAGGTTTGGGCAGAGGTGAATCCCATTCTTCCAGTAAAGTCCATCCTGCTGAGAAAAGTCAGTCTTCAAGTTAAATTGTCTTTCCAAGACATAAGCATAGGAGAGAGACTACTGCTAAGCAGTATTCAACAGCTTCAAAACTGCTTCAGGATAATACTGAAATAATCTAGGAAACAATGAATAGATAAGCAAAAAAAAAAAAGTACTCAGATCTTTTGCAATAGGCTCAGGTTAAGAAAAAAGCTTCTCTGCTAAGCAATAGGCTCAAAGAGGGAAAATAATCCTTGGTGTTCATATGGTACCTTACACTGTGCAAACATTATCTATATATAAGTAACCCTTAATAGCCATAGGCAGTGAAGAGATTCCCAGTTTCCAGATGTGGAAGAAAAAGATCCAGGGACCCACTGGAGTTCAGACAGTCATTGCCCATAGAGCATAAATTGCAACTTCTGACTCTGAGACTAAACTGCTTTTCCTGAAGCTCACTATAGAAAGAATAGCAGAAGACCTTTTAGGAATATAATCTCTGGAGTGGAACAACATTGCAGAGGTCAGTTACTTATTCCGTCTTTTGGAGCACAGATTTAGTAGGGAACACATTTTCCCATTTCAGCATTTGTAAAATAATGGACAAATCATTTCACGTAGAAAAGGCAAGACATAGGACCACCAGTCCAAAGCAACACCGGGTGACTGAAAACTCCTGGAAGACAATAAAACACCAGTGCTAGAGAAAGACAGATTCTCTTACTAGTATGTTATCTTTTTCTTTGCTAGAATGCCTAAATAAATCAGCTTTCATCAAATTATTAGGTCAATAGTTTTAAACTGTTACTCAAAGTCCCTATCAAAGATGGCCCCAGAAACCTAAAGTCTATTTAAAGCTTTTTTCCTGGATTTCAAAGAAATAGTATTGGAACTGAAACTACAAGCAGAATATTACATCTGGATAAAGCGGTATAACTTCCAGAGACTGCCAACACTCACACCAGAAATTCAACAAATACTAGATGAGAGCAGAAAGAAGTAACCTTGTGTGCTACACCGCAAGCACTCTGGGTAACAGGCAGAGCAAAAAAGAAGGGTAAGGGAGCATATGGAAGGGCACACGCTTTACATCTGAGTACGTTAAAGCCCTGTGATGATTCAAGTGCCTAGAATGTAGAGTCTCGTTCTTCAAGCAAGCTTGATGAGGAAAGAAGGTTCTCTCATTGGAAGCTCATGTCTCAAACACTCTAGTTTTAGTTCCACTTTCTGAGACAGCAGCAGCATTTTATTATCTGCTTTGGTGACCAGTTAGCTTTATCCACAACCAGTTAATCACGACACATGACTACTAAGTCAGTAGATTAACTGCACCCTCAAGAATGGAAAACCAGAACAGGCATGAGATAGCTGAGGTTCTCTAATGACGCAAGAGAAGATCTCAGAAAACTACACGAAACCAAGATGAAGTATGAGAAACTTCGATGCCCAAAGATTTTCTGTGCCCTTTCAAGGAAGCAGACATGAAAAAACTAACTGAAGAAGGAAAATACTTTCAGAGTTACTATTTTAAGAAACTTGACAGGAAAAAGAATGAAGTCATTTAAGCCGATGAGGGAAATCACATACCGGTGTTTGTTGTCCTCTTCCTCATCTCCTATCCTATAAAGCAAGATTCCAACAGTAAAAGGTTAGCATGCCAAATCTTCAATTCAAGCATGCTGTAACACACAAAAACCACAAACTTGTAGAAAATTAATACAGAGATCAAAGGAAGCACAGAAAGGCATGCATAAAATCCCTTTTGCAATTGATGGGTGGTTGTTTTTTTTTCCTCCTGCTTTCTGGTAAGTCAAGCTATAAATGTTTACTATAGATTTTTTGTCTTCCAGGATAAGAGATGAGATGTGAGGGGGCACACAGCGTCCTACTTTCAGAAGACATGTGCTTCTATAACATTTAAAGCAAACAGAACAACGAGGGAGCACATTACCCAAGAAAAATTACAACAGGAATTGTAAAAAAAAAAAAAAAAAACCAAAACACACAACAAAACACACAGCCAAACAAAAAACCTATCCCAAACTAAGAATTATAGCGTTTAAAATCTTAGCAATTAAAATCAAACACAGTGCTCAGACATAACTTTTTTTTTTTTAAATTTTCTTTACCTGCGAAGCAATTTAGCCTTCAGCTCCACCTTTGTCTCATTCCAGGCATCTAGTTCTGGGCTAGTCAGAGCTGTGGGTTTCATATGGTCCAGGACAGCAATGTCTTTTCCTTGTTTCCATAAATCGTAACGTTCCGGTTGCAGAATCCTCACAAAGACATCCATGGAAATCTTCACCATGTCTTTGCGGCAAGTACACTGCAAGAGATAGCCAGACACCAACAGCACGTCAGATCAGGGGCATGTTTTCTTTTCTCATCAGCTGAGTTTGCCTTTCTCCAGAGGCAAACTAATACTCTACCCGTTCTGTCCGTAAGGCCTACGGTGCATTACTACAGCGGGTCAGTGCTAGGAATCGCACTGATGTATACATGGGTATCTCAGCTTAACGGAAAGCATCGACTCTACCTGCCCTTGGCAAAACCAGAGACAGCACAAGCTGCCACACTCTCTGAAGGTAGCTGAAGACTTTGTTCCCAAGAGTTTTCTTCTCCCTCTAAGCCCACCAACCAAGCTAAAACTTTGTGCTGCCTGATATCCAGTATACTTATTCATCTACTGCCTTACAGTCATTAGATAGTAATAACTTTGGCCGATGTAGACCAGGTCGGAGTCTGATCTCAAATCTACGTTCCCTCCATTAGCCAGTCTCTTGCGGAGTTTCTCAGGCTGAAAAGAGATTATTAATATCACTTCATAACTGAAAAAAAGCCTTACAGGAACAAAAGACTAACCTAGTGAACAAGGCAGTTAAACTTCATAATTATACATTATGACATCACACCTAAACCCCTCACAAAACTGTAGAGAAATAAAAAAGGCTACGACAAGGACTACATTCTGAATCTGAATCACATATGCCTAAGCCAAAGAAAACGTGCATTATTCATTTCAATTAGCGTACACTCATTAAAATTAACCTCTGGAATTACACCCTTGCCATTGTACAAGCCTACACAAAAACTACTTCCAGGTGTTTTTATTTTTTTATCCATTTGCTCTGATGAAGCACAGAATTAACAGACCACGTCTAGCAAGGGGATTCTCACCCAGGACACAGATACCAGACTGAACGAGCATCTAGTCTTTATAAACTTTTAACTCAAAAGAAGGTACAGGATTGAAATAACACCGCAAGACACCAATACCCGCCTGCCTCACGGGGGCCGCAACGACGGCTTTGCTGTTGTGCGTGAAAAGCGGAGCCCCCTTTTAGTTCTGCTCTAAGGCGCAAAGCCTTGCTTGGTATGCACTTGAACTAAATTGCTTTTCAACTTCAAGTTGAGGATGAGGTTAATTATAGTCACTTTGCAGGACTTCTTTTTCACCCTTCCTCCGCACCTTTTCAAAACTATTCTATCCTTTCCCTTAGCAGAAATGCATGAAATTCAACTTTCTTCTCCTCGTTCTTTTTTCACTTTTCACTACCATTATTAAAAGATTGATGGCTGTAGTTAAGAAGCCACTAAAAGAGTGAGAAGAGAGTCTTTTCTGTACAGTTCTCGGCTACCCCACTTCCCTCCCAGCTCCGGTTTCTCATTTTGCAAAGACCGCTGGCTACCTTCTGCTGCTCTGACTGGGAGAGCACAAATAACCCGAGTGTGATGAGTGGGAAGGACTATTTATGAACAGGCAATTTCAGGAAAACTCAATTCATTTAATGAAAAATAGCGCGGGACAGAAAGACTGGAAATGTAATTTGGCCAAAGAAGGGCAGGAACACAGATGGTATCCATGCTTCAAATTCCTGGCCAGGCAGAAGCTTCTCACCAGCACCTCCATCAATACTGGCTTAAGGGATTTGTATTGAGCAGATTTTCCATCCCTTTTCCTTAAGAAATTTTAAAAGCACCTGTGCACTTCTACAAAGAAGAACACCCCACAGCACACAAAATCGGAGCAAATCCCAAGTCAGATGGGTCTAAAGGTCTCCAGTACCGTCCCCAACCACTGCCAGCTTAAGAGTCTCACAAAAATGTAAAGTATACACAGATTACTGAGAAACCACAGACTGAGCTGTCTGGATGCTATTCAGACTGCTATTTGGAGAAATGACACTGTGGGCTGCGATCTCCAGCGTACCGCAACACCAGAAGCCAGCAGTAGCCAAGTTCCTTTCTTTACACAAATCTAACATGATGTATGTTTATATTTCAATTTTAATTTAATTTTATTGCTTTCACACTAGCAAGCATGAATAATTTACAAAGCCTCTTTCCTTTGGGATTTCTTCCAGACCATACAGTTATATTTCCTCAGCTGCTGCAGTTGTGTCACATTCACGTTCCCATAGCAGCCAGGATATTTTTCCATGCCCTTCCCTCAGACCCAGCAGCGAGATCCCGCTTAATACAGCAGATGCTTCCAATACAACTGCAAAAGGGAATGTGCATGTGTGTGTGAGGGGTGGGAGAGGGAGGAGAATGGGGGAGATCAGAGGAGGAGAATGGGGGCAGAGAAGGGCAAGAAATTTCCTTTGCAATTAATTACCTGCTCTATTCCATTACAGCAGGACAAAAACAGCAAGCTCATGCTTCCCTGTCAATGATACCCATTTCCACGTATTGCCTCCCCTTCCATATACACAGCGTTACATTTCTTTCAAAGTATTTAATTGTGGTCATAAACACACGTATTTCCTAAGAGATATTATGCCTACAGCCCCCACCTCTGCCTCTCCCTACCCCAATTTCTGCAGAACTTATCCTTCCATATTCCATTTCCCCCTCTCAAATTCTAACACTTTCCTATTCCATTATTACTAAACTTTATAGAAACACAAAAAATAAAATTAACATGTCTACACTTAAACACCACCACTAAGGAGACAGAGGAAACCTCGTTTCCTTTGTGAGTCAAAACCAAACCACAAAGCCCCAGTTCAGGTATTCACAGAACTCCCACAGACCAGCAGACCGGGATTTAGGAGCGATACGGTCACCCAAAGCACAGACCATGACTAAACAGCAACATGAAGGATACGCCTGTCATGTCAGGACGACAGATGAGAAATTTAAGGAACTCTGAGATCTAATCAAACGTCTTCCCGTCTC
The DNA here is from genome assembly GCF_000690535.1 of Cariama cristata. Taxonomy (NCBI): domain Eukaryota; kingdom Metazoa; phylum Chordata; class Aves; order Cariamiformes; family Cariamidae; genus Cariama; species Cariama cristata. The sequence goes on from NW_009600837.1 coordinate 43,500, forward strand.
TCCTCTGTCATTCCCCATTTGGTAGCCAGACCATCACACCAAACTGCTCGGGAACAGCCAGGCTGTCAGAGTGACAGATCAAACAACAGAATAAACAACAGAATATTCATAACCGGGATTTCCAAGGACCAACTGCAAGTCCTGAAATTGGGGGTGGGAAAAACCAAACCAAAAATCAAAACAGTCTTAGGGTTAGCTCTTTGCCTTCGATTACAGGGGATTCGAGACCCGAAACAGCAACAAGAGGAGCTTCCACAGTCACCAAATCTGCAGGAACTTTATTTGTTCCATCTTCCGAAGGTTTTTCCTAGCCTTATCTCTCCTTTTTCATAAGCTGATGTCTTTGTTAACCAAACAGTGTAAGAACATGCAAAGACAACTTGCTATCTAAGCACATGCAAAAATACTGTAAGGAAACGCACAGTGAAGCACTTTTCAAACACAGAAAACCGACATTCTTCCTCTACTTACGATTTTATTATCCATTACACGAAGTTGGAGACTGTGGTAAAATATCTGACCACACCAGGAACCCTGTCTCATCAATTATAACTCAAAGACTGATAGTAGGAAATTTGTGGCTACTGTATGTGTAACCGTTATTTTATTTGCAGTATCTTTTAAAAATAAAAACACTAATAAGTCTCTATAAAATAACAGTCAAATAAAAAGACTGTCTCCTTGAAGTAATAAAATCAAATGATATACAGGAAAATGCAGCCTCATTCAACCTCAACCTTCAGCATCATTTTTGTAAGGATATTTCCCTCCCTCCCCAGCTATTAACACTAAACTGAACCCCATCTGTTCCATAACATATAAAAAGTTGACGTAAAATAACCCTTCTCCTTACAGTCACCAAAATTATGTATTTAAAGTGGCACCTCTGGTTCTCATGGAAAAACTCCTCACATTTAGATGAAATCAGGGCCCGCTGCACAGTTGTTTAAGACTCAGCTAGCCTCCCACTTTGCCTTAATGGAAATTTAAATATAAGAAAACCCAACATGCCCAAAGTTTTTCCAGCTATTACACCACCACTTAATGCCGGACGAAAATCTTCGCTTAAAGCTTTTGTATCTGCTTTTTCATATCAATGCAGCCTAAAAGCAAGATACTGGGCAAGAAAGATGGTTACATTTCAAAGGTAGCCAAGAAATTCTTGCTGTGTATTATAGGAAAACATACTGCTTACGCAGACAACACTCCTAAGCTTCTCTCCATAAATTTCCAGGACAAGGTATAGAGTTTCAGCTTTTGGGAGAAACACAAAGTTCTCCCAGTATAATACTCTTAAACAGCTATCCAATTTGTAATAGTATTACAGATGCGTTACTTGAGATCTAGTTGATACTCATCCAGTACGACAGAATAATCTAATTTGGGCTCCAGTTTACTTGTCCTCCCACTCAGCCCAAAGCTCCATTTCCACCCAGCCCCTGTACAGCAACGCTCCCACAGACAGCCAAGGTTTCAAAAGTGATGAAGGCACACAAATTGCAAATATGTGCCTGAATGATGAGTGGTAGGTATTCTGCAAGTAAATGAGGAGTTAAACTTTGAGAAGAAAGAGAAAAACCTAAAATGCATAGTTTGTGTGTTTAATGGCTGGTAGTTGAAAGCTTGTGGGAAAGAAGATGAGTCTTGACCCCCTGTTTCTAGTGTAATTACCAGCATTGCCCCAAGTCTCAACAACAAACCAGTTCATTAGGAAATCCACTGGAAATCCTCTACAGAGTTTCATAAACAAAACAATTAGGCAGAGATTTCCAAGGACTCCCCCTGGTCCCTGGCTGCAGGGCACGCTTTCTCCTTGCGGGCTTCCTTAACTTGCTTCCGTAACGTTCCACGTGGATTTTTCTGGATGGAAGAGCTGGGTAAGTGGCAAGTGGTGTTAGCTGGGGAGTCAGATTTACCCTGCTCCGCTCCACTCGTAACAAGAGGGTTCTGGTTTAAGATATAATATAAAATGCTATATGACATTCTGCAGTTTAGGCAAATAAAGTAATAACCCATCCCAACTGGTATCAGGCTTCTGCTGATACACTACATGGAGATTTCTTTTTTCTCTCTTTTTTTTTTTTTTTTTGGCTTGCTTTCGGCAAAGTTATTTTGTAACCTCTGCCAGAATTCTTTTTTATCTTTTACTATTCTGTAGACTACACCGATAAGGATGCCGACTACTCCTGAATCTATCTCAAATATACGCAATCCTCATTCCTGCAAGACAAACACAACCACAGCAGAGGGGCAGGGGGGAGGATCACCTCCATGGGGTCCCGAGTTATGTCTCTCAGGTAAGGCTGAAAGGACACAGAAGGAAACTCAGTGCTCTCAGCAGCACTACAAGAAGGGGATTCAACAAAGTACCAGTTCCTTTCTGTTTTGACAGACTCATTCCAGTACAAGGGATAAACAAAACAAGACTTTTATCCAGCGGTTATGATGTAGTTTATAATGGGGTTATCTCAAAGTATTATTTCTTCGGCATCATAAGACTTGCAGTTGGTGAAGGAAGCCTACCGCCGACCACTCCGGCTCGCAGAAAGCGCGTCGTTTCAGCAGGTCAGCACCCCGTGCTCATGCATTAAGCAAGCAGTGAGCATGAACTGCCGTGGCTTGGCAAAGATCCACGGCTCTGAAGTGACAGACACACTAGACAATTCCTGCTAAGTGACTAAAGTTATCCTTTTATCCTCCTGTTTGATCATCTGCTTTTTAGTCATTTCTCTTAAAAAGAAAGCTGAATGCTGTGCTGTATTACACGCTTGTAAACCAACAGATGAAGTAGTAAAATCCACTATTTTGTATCTCAAGTACGACAACCAAGATCTATAGGCAGTTTGTACAAACATGAATAATTATGTTTGGTGGAATATGAAGTGTTGGTATCTAAAGTGACAACCCAAGATTTGCTTCTAGCACGGTATCAAATTCTTACCCCTGGTCGTAACAAGTATTCTTCAGTAACATTTTTCAAAAGGATACAAAGCTGAAAATACATTTTTTGCAACTCCAAAAGCTACAACTTAGAACCAAGGGAGGTTTGATGTATAAATAAAGAAGGCAAGAGGTTGTATATCAATCCTAAAGGAAAGAGCGATCAACACCCCTCTGAAACCCGCACACCACGTGAAGCCTTTCTGTCCCTCTCCTGTAATAATCCAGACCCACCTGCACATATTTTCGAAGCAGACAGAGAGTCTGGTAAGTACAGAGCAGAAGTAAGATCCAAATCCTGATGTCTGAGATAAAGAGCCACCCCATGAAAACCCTGAAACTGCAAAACTGCCACTAGGGAACCCAGCTGGAAGAAAATTAGAAGCACGGCTATCAGGAAAGACAAATAATGAAGCAAAATGGAGTTAAAGAAAATTAAAAGAGGTTGTTCATAAGCCATCTACTCTCACTGCACTGCAATAAAAAGTGGGCTTTATTTTTAAAGTGTTCTTTATGCACAAAGCGAAGAGGCAGAAGGGTAAAAAAACGTTGCCTTTCAAGTACACTGAAGGAATTTCTGTGGAGGACATCAAAAAGGAAAGGTACCTGATGAGAAAGTGTAACGTCAATTCACAGCCCTTTACACTTTTACACTGCCTTTCAGACTTCTAACATCACCATTTCTGCAATTCTTGAACAGAATGCACTATCCAGTCATTTATTCTCAGGTGGAACGTAGGACTGCTCTTCCTTCTTCATATCTATGCCCCCACGTGTCACCCCTGAAGCAATTCCAATGGAGCAGCACCAGCTGCACAGGAAAGCACAACGCTAAGGCAGCTTTTAAAAGGGATCCTTGATGGCCTTGCCATACTAGCACCCCCAAAGCCAGATGACCCTTAAGCCTCCACTCTGACACATGAATGATTGGGGCCGGTACACTTTATCGGGGACTCCTGTGTGACAGAGAAACTGAACGACTAAGCTGCAGGGAGCACATTCTTCACATTGCTATTTACTGTGGTCGCAAAGCACACCACAACTTCCATGCCATAAATCACAGGGTTAGCGAGGCAGAGAGAGAATGGGAGACTGTATCAACCCAGCAACATCAGGACTCCATGGGTTCAGGGCACTTCTCCATCCCAGAGATCCAGCAGTTTCCATCGCAGGCTCTTGGAGACTCACCCTGGGCTGGCAAAGTCACTGCTAAGCAGCATTCCAACAGTCAAGAACAGTATGCTTTACACCCTGCAGTAATTAAGCTAAAGTTAATTAGGCTGAGTAGCACAAATAGGCCTACTCTGTTTTAAAAAAAAAAAAAAAAAAAAAAAAGACAACTAGATCCTTCCCAGTTCAGTGCTCTAAGGGTTATGCCAAACACTGAGCAGAGAGGGAGGGAAGCTGCTGAAGTCATCACTGCCTTCAGCCGCCTGCCCCATGGCAGAAATGTCCCATTTACTGTGAATCGAGTCCTGAATAGTTTATAATTACATTCTGGATTTAAAATGAGTCTCTCAGATGTCCCTTCTCAAGGGCACGACATCCAGAAGGGACAGGACAGATACCTGCTTAGCACCCATCCATCCACACAGACGTCAGTCGTCTGGTCCAGTGGCAGTCGGGCACCCTGAGGACTGAAATCCTGGAAACCTCCAGGGTGTATTTTTTCTGCTGACAGAAGTGAAGTGTTCTACCTTCATTAACAAAAATGATGACAAGCAACCTCCCAGTCAGTACTTCAGAAGAGGATCTCAGAAGATAGCTGATAAAATGAAGCTCCAAGCCAGTTTCAGAAAAATAATTGTCTCCTTTCCACCTTAGCATGAAAACCACTGTAAAAATTCCTCTTAATTGCACAGAATTTGTCGAGAGTAAGGTATTAGGGATGCTTACAAATAATAAAAGAAAAAAAGGTGGAAGATTTTGTACAAGAGCAATTTCGAATCTGTCAGACAAAAATAAACTATGGAAATGCTATTCCATAATAGATTTTTTTGATGTATTCTAAGCTTAAAAGTTCTAATTAGAGTCAGTTAAGGCATACATACAAAGTAATGGAAAAATACAATTATGATTTCCCTTATTTCAGAGACCAATTTTATGATATTACCAAACAATTTCAGCAAAACACTCCAGAATTTTATTTTCTTGGAAAATAAGGACATGTTTTAAGAGAAAACCTACTGTCATCTGAATAGTAAGAAGCAAACTTCAATTTTACAAGGAAAATTATATGCTAGACAACTTTAAATCACAAATACTCCAAAAGTAAAGTTGAGATGTTATTCCAGTATTATACATGCACACAAAAAAATATGTAAGGAGAGGGTTCAGAAGCAATAAGCTATGTAAAAAGACCATAGTCTGAGATCCCAAAGGCACCTCTCTTGAAGATGCCTTTATAGATCAGTAAAATGCAAACAGAAGAGCCTTACTTCTCCTCCCCTTCTCCCCCGGGAAATGACTCAGCAGCAGAGTGGGACTGAACTGCACGGGAGCGAAGGTCTGTGTGGGAATACTGCGCAGGATTTGGGAAGGAAGGGCAACTTGACCCCATTTTATACTGAGATAGATAATTCCAGCACTGTCCCTGGACTAAATAGGAGATAAAATAAAGGTATGAAAATGTCAACCGACAGTAACACAGACGTTATCATCCAGGAGTGACTGCTATTAATACAAAGGAAAGCGCAAGAAACTGTTCCCCTCCCATCTACTTATTTCCAGTCCAGTTTGCAAAAGAAATAGAAAAGCTGACCTGTGAGGTACACTTGAATTTCTAACAAAATTGTACACTCTGAAAGTGTCTTTTTGAATACCAGGAGACTTACAGGGCACCTCAACTTCAGGAAGGAGACTTTTTACTAAAACACTTGGGTTTAAAAGGGTTGTTTAGTCAAATACACAGCTACTAAGACCCTCTGTCTGTCCATGGTTGCATCCAAGAGTTTTCAGAAACAAAGCAAATCAAAACAGTAAAGCAGAAAGGAACTGCAGGTTCATTTAGCAAAACAAAACGGAAAAAAGAAATAAAAAAAACCCAGACAGTAAGGAATGAAAATTATCATTCACTGCCTTTCATTCACCAGGCCTTCTTCCAACAACCAAACACAAAAAATAGAACATGACAAAGAGTTAATGGAAGACAAATGACTGAAGAACTCCAACTACAGAATACAAAGGAAAATATTTCTCCTTAATTTTCTAGGCTCTGCCTATGCAGGTAAACATTAACTATATACAAATAAAACCATGCCTGCTCAACTGTTTTATTTAATCAGTAACGTTAAGGTCTAAAGCAGGGTATTCAGATTACAGCTGACTCCTGAACTATTGTGCCAGTATCTCCAACACTACGAAAAACCCTTTTAACTCATTTCTTCTGGATCTCTTTTTACTTTGCACACCGTGACAGATTGATATTCATGTCAGTCAAATAGGACTGTATCTTAAAAAGAGCATTCCCTGCCAGAGTTTGATCTGCAAAGAATGCTGAAATGAATTCCCATCACGTATTTGGAAAGACGTAGCTACAGCACACCAGGATTATCTATGGGAGCCCCAAGATTAACTGACAGTCTCTCTCCCACCCCCAGACAAGTAACCGACAGATGTGCGGTTCAACCACAGCTTTTCACACAGGTTAGGTACAACAGGCAAGCCGTGGTTGGCCTCAAAGTCACCTTGACTGGAAAGAAGTCAGCTGCACCACCAGGTTCCTCGAGGACAGATGGAGACATTTACACTGACAAATAAATGGGATAATGGTTAAAGAGCTGTTAATTCTTACACTTCTGGGCACAATGTCCAGCTGTAGGCAAGACATCGATTTCCCAGTGGTACACCACCATATAATTAAAGACATGAAGTAAAGGAGAATGCTATATCCTTCCTCAGACTCTTAGGAGATTGACATTTGCTAAGAACAGACAGCAATCAGTCCTGAGGATTTACACACATCACGAGAGATGACATGAATTTTGTCTGTCACATACCAGCACTCAGCACTGAGGCTAGAGAAGCAATTATTAGAAGGATCAGCAACTAGGACTGAAGAGGCAAGCACCTGCTATAACTAAAAAGCTGAAACAAGACCAGTGAAAACCCACGGAGAAAGCAGAGAATTCTGCAGAACATTTGTGGTAACCCATGTGCCAAAAACTCATCAGCCTGGGACATCCTAAACAGATCCCAGAGACATCTGATACAGTTGAAGACACAAATTTATCTCTGTGTATTGGTCCTATGTTTAGTTAATAAAGATGTTTTGGTCAATACGTTCTTACAGCAAGAGGCTGCTTGTCAGCAATGGTTACAACTTCCATCTAAAGACATGAAACCCAGCATCACACCCTACTTACCGTTACACATACACCCTTCCAGTTCCTTCACAGCCACTTCTCCTAAGCCGTTCTGAAAGAGACTCCAAAACCTCCTACTAGGCTCTCAAAAAGCTTTGAACCAAACAGGACAGCTAGTTTATTCACTTGGGAATTCACCAAACCGATTTCCACGTGCATTTTTAAGCATCTGTTCATCCTGGTTACAAGCTTACACAGATGCAAGCATATTTACCCACTATTAGTTTCCAATACAACTCTGCAGCCATTGCTATTTTTTTTTGCTAATGCTTGTTTTACAATGAGAGCAGAACCAGTGTCTAAGAAGCTGATCTTTAAACTCCAGTTTGGTTATTATGTATTTTTTACAGCCTAGGCAGGTTCTGCTGTGGTTAGCAGAACATTTCATCCATCTGGCAGGCAATTAGCACGGTTCTGTCTATGTGTCTCCGAGGTGAGCCATTACCTTCCTACGTGAGCTCTCTCTCATGCTATGCCATTGACATGTATCGCTCTCAGTAGAGCAGAATCCAAATTTCATCCCTAGGATGATGTCCAGGAGAACATTACAACTGGCTAATTTTGAACCTTACCTTGTCACCAATCTCACGAGTATTGGTAGGACAAGACAGCTGTATTGCTAACCTGAGGAAAGGAGAAGAATCACCTTCCAGCCAGCTGGTTTCGACAGTATGTACCTGCAGAGTGCTGCCCAGTCGAGAGTTTCCAAGAACTTTATAAACGAGTATATGACAAGAAGAGAAAAACCTGCTTGGATGTGAGGATAATCTAATTGTGCCTGAGAGCACAGAAATCAATATAGCCATTTTTTAAACTTAGTAAACCTGCAGTGGTTAGCCAAAAAAATCACACACTCGAGGATGTCTCTCTCCACAAACGTGCAGGCAGCTCAAGTGTACACAGCTGATATTTCATTAAGTCCCTGTTTAACTTAAAACGAGATTTAAACAAACCTTTTGCCCTTACAGTGTAACAGCATTCATACCACATCTGGAACCTGATAGTGAGGTATCAAAGGGTTAATTAACATGCACGCAGTGCGTGGTTTAGGCAATATTAAATGGAAATCTCTGAACAGACAAGTGTCACTGAGTGCAATGGAAATAAATTGGGCGTCTCCTTCCACACTTCAACTTTTCTCTCCCTAGATTTGCTCAGAGCTCTCTATGCTGCTTGTTCAGTAATTTCACGCTACGCTGCTTAACAATGTAAGCATGGAAGCTCAATCTAAAACCGCACTTCCCAAATGTCACTTGTTTGTGAACACATGGCTGAACTCAAAATTGCTTTTAATATTAGAGTGGTGCCTGCTGGCACTGCTGTAGTTAAGGGTCTGGCAGAATTTCCACGATAAACCCCATTTTCTGGGGTGTAATACCATGACCATTTGCTACAGATAAACCTGGTATACAAGGTCACAGCAGACAAACACGATTTTTAAAATTTTCAAATCAAGTTTGCTTGGCTATTTTTGCGTTTAAGACGCTTAACAGTGATTTGAGGCCCCTTATGGTTCTAGGTTTTTCTTACCATCCCTTTAACTCCAGAACAAATTCAAATGTACGACCCCTACTCCAGCCTCCACCTGGCCCTGGAGCCTCGATTACCACCACGGGTCTGGTCTACAGCCTCGATGGGATACAAAGAGATTACAAACACCAACACAGGGTTCATTACTTGAATGCTGGTGGGGGACAGTTACAAACATACGTAACTTTTCAGCATGAGGATTCTTCTGTTGTGAGAATAAATTTCAGTTGCCATTACTAGCGATCTAGAGGTGTTACCCCACTGGCACAGGAAGTTCATGTATTTTATATTTCATGACACAGCCCCTAGCATGCCTAACAGAAGATGTTTTTATATCACTGTAGTTTCAGAAATGAAATAATAAAATCTATCTGTTTATTTTAGAAAAGGAGAGAGCTCGAATGCCAAATTTGTGTGCTAACAGTAAAGCCCTTGAAACTATGGGTTGAATATCACTGAAAAAAATAAACAAGACAGACACTTCACCTTTCAGGAACCTGACTGGCTGAGCTTGCTTTCCATGGGGTGAGCTTCTCAGACACCAATTATTGTGCCATTGGATAGTCAAAGACTGTCTGCCTGCAGTTGCTGAGGGAGAATACAGAACACCAAAGAGGGGAAAAAGCAGGAAAAAAGCTCCTGTGGGGTGACAACCATCTTCCTTTTCTAGTTGGGTTAATGATGTTCACTTATACAAAGGAAAAATAGGAAGAAACAGCATGGGGATTTTTTGTGATTCTACAAGATCCCTTGAAGTGCCAGAAACAGCACTAGCCTCCAGAAGCAAAAAAAGAGTGACTCATATTAGTCACAAAGCAGCCATTCGGGCTGATTAACACACAACATTGATCACTACCAAATATAATTCTGTGCGGAAAGTTTCAGCTTGGCTCAGAAACAGCCAAAGGCATTGCAGCAAAAAGGTGGAGGGTTAAAGAGGGTGCTGTCAAGGACCCCAGGATCCCAAAGCTGAGAAGAGAATGATGCTATCCAGTAATCATCTACCTTTTGCTACTCTCAGAACATAAACCTTTGTAAAGGAAAAACAGACCTCACTACATTGTTCCACAGACCGAGACACAGATGTACTTGCAGTCCATTTTGAACAGAGTTGGTTTGGTTCAGAAGAAAGCACTAGGATGCACTACAAAAGTTACAGAGTCAAGTTGAGTTGACAGAAGAAAAATAAGTGAAGGAGATACTATAAATGCTATTCTAGAGTGAAAACTAAGTCTGCCTTTCTGGAAAGGAACATCTGAGGCAATTTTCAAATGCTACCCTCTCTCTAATCATTTATCCTTTCCCCAAAGGCTGTGTGGAATTGATTCTCAATTTAAAAATGAACAGAGCCTACCGAATCAGTTATGCCGATCAGTTATACTTCATACTTAAAAACAAGAGAATACAGTATGTGTGCTGTGGTGAAAACCGTCACCGACTGCAGAACTGTCAAAAGTAACAAAACATCTAAGAAATTTGCCCTAATGAGAAATAGCCACACAAAGTCGTTTCAGCATGACTCTCCTCTACAAACTTAACTGAGTGCACAGATTAGAGAAATTTGGATATTTTCAGAAGGTTATTACCACAGTCTTATTAAAGCTTAAAAGTATTTCCAGCTTATTCCTTCCCCTTCACTGTGTACCTAATGAATTGTATTCAGTTACATCAGTCACCTTATTCACTGTGAAATGCAGTTTGGATGCATCAGAAAACTAATCCTAACTTCCTAGTCTCTAAACAACCTCTTCACAAGGTGTATGTATCATCTAGCATTTGAGAAAGTCATTACTATGCCCTCAAAATGACACTAATTATTAACAGGCATAAAACAGCAACATGGCACAATGAAAGAGCACGTTGCCAACACAACGGCACTTTACATTTTGTTCTTCAGGGTAAGTCTCCCATTCGCATTCTTTTGTATTTCATGAGCTAGTGGTTTAAATAACCCTTCATCCCAACAAGCACCTACTTGGGTTGCCATTTTTCCATAGTCAATCCAGCGCAAAGTGGCAAAGTTGGTAGACTCAGCACAGTTGAAGCCATGATTGAAGCCAGCATGGTAACCATAAGGAAATGTAATCATAAACTCTCCAGCTTCCTGGGTGATCTGAAAAACAAAAACAAAAGGAAGAGATACGCCACAGATCAGTTAACGTGGCCGGCTGAGAACAGAGAGCTATAAAAAAAATTCACTGGTCAAATCACTCTCTTGCAACTGAAGGATAGGCAGAATAGTCATAGCCAAGAGTTGGCAAAACCCAGAACAATTTCTGGTGAAGCGCAGAAATACTGAAATATTTCTATTACAGAAAAAAGACAGTACAATGGATAGAGGGGGTCACAAGATCTGAACTATTTAGACTCACAGGCTCCAGTTACAAAAAAAGAGTCTCAGGTTGCAGCTTTCCAAAAGATCAATAAATCTTTAGGTCGTGACCACTTTAGCTCATGGTAAGTCCAAATCTACACTCTCACCACCATGCTAAGTGGAGCCATGAAAACTGGATTTCCCTCCTAACGTGCACTACACGTTGCAGGCTCCTACTGAAGCACATGCTACCTTTCACTGTATTTACTTCCCCACTCATTTATCAGTCCTACTCCCATTTGTTCACCAATAACTCAAAAACCCTAAAAATTACAGCCCACCATTTGTCTACTTAAGTAAAATTAAAACAACAATAAGAATTATGGACATTATTAATATAAGGGTTAAAAACTCTACCAAATACAGCTGTAATCAGAGACCAATCAATCTGCGATGCTTCTAGAAAATCTTCTTTTTACATCTTATGCAGAGAAGACATTAGGAAAAAAAGGAATTTAATTGTTAGAGTATGGCACAGATCGTAAGAGCAACTGGCAGTGACACAGCACGCTCGGAGCAATCCTTCCAGTCCAGCTCTCTAGCTTCGCAAGCATGTGACAGCACCTCCCTTCTCCGGATTAGGAAAGAGGCAAAATTTGACCTTCCCTGTCTTTCCAACCCAGAAGTGCTGACAGACCTTTCATAGCAGTCACATGCCAAGCAACTCCATTTGGATTCCTTCCCACCAGCAGTAACTCACAACACAGCAGTTCAGAGCCTACAGAGATCTCAAAGAACTTAGAAACACAAGGATGGGTCCAAACAGAAAACGTGAGCAGACAGAAGTTAACACATTCACCCACTTGGCTGGACTAACACCTAGACTTGCTAATGTTATTAACATTAGAAGATTTTAAAAAAAAAAAAAAAAAAAAATTTAAAAAAAAAAAAAAAAAAAAAAAAAAAAAAAGAGAGAGAGAATAATAACTGATATGAAAATACAAGAAGCTTCTGCAGTGTTTCTGGACGAGAGGTGCTGAAGTCCGGTCTGTACCCAGCTTCACGGAGCATCCTCCCATCCAGCCCCTTCCATAAATCAAAGCAGAGTGGTAGATTGCTAACTTCAGAAGACGGAAAGATTATGTTTCTGTCAGTAAATCTACATCCTGGTGTCTTCATTTCAAGCCCACAGTGTATGTCCCCCATGTCACTGCTGTCAACATTATCCCTACAATAAATTAGAAAGCACTCAAGATGATGGATAGGCCATGCAGAAAAGTAATAACTATTGAAGGAAAGCCAGCACAAACTGCCACTCATGGAGAAAGCCCTAAATTTACTGACTTCTGCAAGCTCTTGAGGAATAAATGGTGAAATCAATAGGGGATTACAAAAATACACATTTTTAATTATTAAAAAGCCCTCATATTGATCTGTTTCTTTTTTTCCAGAATACCATTATAGAGATTTATAAATGCGTGCCTATTCACTACTTTGAAATCTGCCAAGAATTTAGATGAAGGGATCCTATCTCTGTTTGTAAAGAAAAATGGCACATGTTCACTGTTTCTGAATAACAGTGATCCTCCTTCAAAAGCTACTATTTCAGGACAGGAGGTATTCAGATATAGGCTGCTCAGACTAAAGAGATCTCCTCCTCCTTTTTACATCTGAAAACATCCTTCCAGTGAGTGCCATAGAGAAGAAGGCAGCTACCATAAAACACATGCTTCCCCCCCACATGCTGTAAATCAGGATTAGGAATTATATTTAAGTAACATGTTAATAATCCCTCTTGCTTTAAAAAAAGAAAGTTTGGTTTTGACATTAATATTGTCCTCTATGTGTACAGTGGTCTCTCCTTTTTTTCTTGCAAAAAAAATAGGGAGACAAAAATCAGATTCATAGCATTAAGATTTCTACATACACTCAGCATGATGGAGACACCAGACATCAATCTGCAACAAACCTTCATGTCACAAATCACAAGATTCATATTGGGAAGCCTAGCTAAGCAGGTAAAGACTTTATACCAAGCAATAAATTACAAACTCCCTTATTTAAACCACTTTGTATCCCATCCCTATCACCGTATAGCTCAGCAAAGATGACTTGGGATAAGCTTGGATGGAAAGTTTTCCTCTATCGCCTTTTTACAAATTCCTTCACTCTTGTTGCTCGGTTATTGATCAGAAATCACTCGGTATACAACCACTAGTCAATGCCACTTTCCTCAGACAGACGGAAAAGCAAACCTACAACAATGTATTATTCTGGAGAAAATACGTCCATCTACAACATTTAAACATTTGAAGTCCTACAAGAATTTCCTTCACTTTCTGACCTCCGGCAGACCCAGGAGCACTGCCTCAACGTTCCGCTTAAATGAAATGGCAGAAATTAATTCCCATTTCCTTTTCTCTTCCATTATGCAGGACGACTGCGTGTCACCAGAGGATCGCATGGCAAACTTCACTTCGAACAGGTAGTGTGCACCAACAGGTACTTTTAAAATTTTCAGCTTCTTTAGATAAGCAGCGCATGCTTTTTAGGCTCTGTTCAGCCAATTATTGCACCGCTTACAGCTTCTGGTTAAAACAACTTCATAATGAAAACACTGCAAGAAGTAACAAGACATAGCATTCAATTGATACTGAAGGGGAAAGAAGCATATGAAGAAATCCTTAAACTTTACAGTTCAGGCCAATAAATAAAGATAACGTCAGATTTTTCAGAAGCTCGCACTACCTACAGGTTTTGTACTCTTTTCCGACTATGGTCAGGATAGAGAACATCTTTTATCCTCTATCAAAAGTCATTTCTCAGAAGGGCATCTATGCATTAAACTGAGATGCCTCCCATATTCCAATCCACATATCCACTTTCCTGAAATTTGTAAAGCGAAAATCCTTATCAAAAAGTTCAGAGCCCACAATTAGATATTTTCATTATTATTTTCAACCATGTGTAGCAGGCAGCCGTGTTTTCACACTTGGGAATTAGGTTCCACAGGTAGAATCACAAGAAAAACGGTTTGTTGCTCTCTATGAACAATTTAATATCAACCATCGTGTGCAAACTAGGCCAAGTCTGGCCACGGGTGTTGAACCATAAGCACCACATTGCTTCGTGCAAGTCTCCCCTGCACTGACAGCAAGCTCATTTGACAAGCCAGATGATCACAGTTCAAATTTAATTCATCACAGCCTTCCACTAGGAAAAATGAAACAGTCTCTGGAGCAGTAAATTGAATGAATTCATCGTTTTTTACGGTATAAAAGAGCCAAGATCTTTTACTTCCATCTCAAAGAATCACCAGGCTCATCAAACAGGTGCTACACTTTGTCTCAGGTGGACAAACTCTAACAAAACCATGCTTTAAAAAAAAAAAAACCACCAAAACTCAAGAGTTCTTACTTAGAAAAAGATGGCGATAATATCTACAGATGATGAAGCAAAGGGAATGAGGAAGGATGAAATCAGTTCGAACCAGGCATTCTTTGACACTTCCCACTGGAGTTAAGAGGCCCCATACCTCTAACTCCACTGCTTTTCCCAAATCCAAAGGCAGGACACCCTGGGAGGACAGGCTCTCGGGGCCGCTAACACACAGCGGCAGTAGCTATTTGACTGATTCTGCACAGATACTAAATCCGTGGTAAGCATGCTTGGCTGAGGAGATTTACTTCTTGCCAGAAGACTTTAAGAATAAGCACATTAAAACGATCATACCAAATAAACATGACCCCTCATTTTAAATAAGAGGACTTAAGAGATTCACGGATCCTTACCAGCTTAGCACAGAACGCAGGCTTACACAACAGAGCCAGCACGCCTAACTCCAGTTTTTGGTTCATATCGGATCCAGGAGAAAAAAGTCTGTGTTCAAGAATTACCAATGAGTTATGCTGCCTATTGATAAGCCACAGCATCTGTATTACAGTTCGCCCCTCTCTATCCGGAGAGGCTCCCTAATTGACAAAGTTGGTTCTAGTGAAAGCCTTTATATGAAAAGAAGCACTTCACAAAAAGTGTCTTAGCCAAACCACAAATCCTCATTTACAGGCAGCCACCTGTCTTAAACTGATAGGATACGTTTAGCATAATAATGCATTTAGAAATTAAGTAAATTGTTCCCCAGCGGTTTGCCATGAATTGTTTCCTTAAAAGAGGGGTGGTGTGCTTTGTGCACCTCAACAACTTGCCAGTGTCTTCAATGCATCCTTTGTACATACCCGGTCAAAAGGAATGCCATACTTCTTCAAGATTGAGGGAGAAATGAGGGTCATCTTGTGACGAAGGAAAGCATCACATCCCTGAGAGCTTCCTGGAAAAAATCCTGTAGAGGTATTAAAAAGAGGAGTATCACAATAGGAATATTATATCCAATCAATTATTTAAGCAGAGACAAGCTGACAAAATTAAAACCTGTCTCAATACTTTATATAGATCAAAACAACAGGCATGCAACTGAAGATGTCAGTAATTAGCACAGCCCTCATTGTTTAAAATACCACGTAAATTTTATGACAAAAGCTTGCCTGTTGAGGCACGTAAGTCTATATTCCATTCAAGTTGAGAGTTAGCATCTAAGTCTTCTGTGTCTAGGAATAAGTATCTTAGCCAAAACCTCAGTAAAACCCTAGCAAATTAAGAAACAGAACCTGCCTGTGTCAAGTTTTGGCTGGTACCCTAAACCCCTGAGCCACCCTTTTTCTGAATACAGACAAGGAAAAAGTAACAAGGATGCACCATCAACTCCAAACACTGCCATGTCCTTTTTATACCTTCTCTGATGGGCTGCTCATATCATTCTTGGGAAAGTAACACAACTCATAAGATTCCAAACCAATCTGCCCTACATACCACTCCCTAAAGGAAAAAAAATAAGCATGTAGATGTTAATACTCAGTCAAAAGAAAGAAAGGAAACAAAACATCTCCATCACAAGGCACTGGAAGGGGGGACACTCATTCCCTGGCCACCGTGGTCACTAACAAGTCTGGCAGAGAGAGTACAAGCTGACTCAGACCACATCTCAGCACTCTTAAGTGTTAAATTCTACCATAGCTACAAGACCCACGCTGAGCTATTGAAACAAATCACAAATAATTTAAAATACTAAAATTGTGGTAAAAAAAATTAACAAACCCCTTGATGTCAGCACTTCGCTTCCAGAAATGTCAGCTCAGCCAATGTAACACCATATTCTTCAAGACCATGTGTTTCACTCCAAGTGGGTGATTCAATAACAAATTACGTGTTTACAGGGATTAAAAAACATCGCCACTGAGGAAAATAAATAACCCAAGCTCTGGAAACAAAACTAATTGATGAGACATAATGGAAGGGGTTTCGGAAAGTGAAAAGGATGACTGGATTCCAGGTTTTCTTATATTTTCGTACTAAAAGCATTTCAATTAAAGTTATGACTGTCTGCTACCCAGTCTGTCGTCCCTCTCTGCAGTTCCTCTTTTTAATGCACAGTTTAAGTGGCTCTCATTAAAGCTACTAATAAAGAAGCACATTTTAAGTCATTAGCACCAATAACATGGCAACACATTAACATTCTCTCCATGGGCTCCATAGCTCTCCCAGTGAGCCCATTTACAGCTCAGCTATTCATTTTCCATATTAATTGCACACTCATTCCTACATAGTATAGACCACTGATGCATAGGACAGGGAGAATGCCCAAGTAGTAATACCGTTTCACTGTACTTTCAAAACTTTATCCATCCCAGCTTTGAAAAGGTACTAAGCAACAGAAAACTAAAATAAGATGAGATAGTTGATAATTTGCTTCTGGTTTATACATTGCCAGCCATCGATACGTCTCAAAAATTACCATCAATAAAAATAAGTTACAAATGGCAACAGACTTAGTATTAGTTATGTCAGACTTTGGTGCGGTATTTCAGATTCTACAGAATGCAGGTCATCTGGATTTACTGACTTTTTAATAAACGAAAAAGTAACTTTTATAAAACCTTGCAAATGACTGAACCGAACTGTAGCTTTGAAATGCAACATTGCTGAGCAGCAATTTTCAATATTATTTGTATTTAGGGATCGTGGCTCTCAGTGCACAGGAAAACACTACTACTACTACCTTGCTCTAGGACATTTATCCCCATTTATTCTACGTTTATCCTACATAACCAGTTGCTCCCTTCAACACCCTCTCCTTTTTTATTCAAGTATGAAACAGTCAATAGAATGTCAGACTGTCAGCAAGAAATGTCATTACTATGAATTTGCCTAAAACGTAAGAGAACGTTTTTTATTTTGCATCAGAATAGTCTTCCAGATTCTCCTGCCTGCTTCTGCTGCACTAACTTCAACAACAGATTTAAATCATTAAAGTATGCCTCACTGAAGACGAAACACGTAGATTTTGAGTTAATTATCCCAAGAGAGGAGCTTTTTTTAGCCGGGCAGTGCCTAGAACTTGCAAGTGAACGAAAATAGCAACAAAAACCAAACACAACATCAACAAATTAAAAAATATATACTTCTACAGTCAGACATCCTCCCTGAAGCTTCCAGCATTACCAACTGGAAATCAGCAGAAACGCCAAGGAGAGGACGCCGACGCCGAAGCCTGCGCCCGCTGCTGGTGCTGGGGGCAGGTGGGTGCTTACGGGGCGACCTTGGCAGGGAGTCAGGCGAGAACTACACAGGGCACCGGCCCTCACGCACAGGGCATCTGCCCCGGCAGCTCAGGCTGGCACTTCGTAAGGCCCAAAATTGACAGATAGCCTGGTGAGAGGTGGAAGTTCACCACAGCTCAAGCTAGCCCTGCTTTTCTCCCCCTCCGCTTTATTTTTTTGTTTGGTTTTTTTTTTTTGAGGGCATTCATTGTACTGAAAAGATAAAGGAGGATGAGGTTGGAATAAAAGGAAAGCGACCAAATACAGGGTGTATCGTTAGAGAGCAAACCGAGAACTCCACTAGCTATCCTCCGTGAATGCTGTTGCTGAATTTGTAAGCACTTTCCTACCTGAGACTGAAAGTAATCAATGCTAAAACTGTGTATGTAACATTCATAGTGAGGAAGAAAGAATAGCTCCCACCACCCTTTCTCCCTGCAGAACGTGGGTATGGGGGTATCAGGAAGAGCCCCCAGCCTGCACGCCACACAAGTGGAGCAACAGTTCTCACCTCGCTGTCCCAAACCTCATAGTGCACACGGAGATGAATGATGGGTCTCTTATTAAACCCATTTCCCAGACATGGAAGCGTTTGGTCTCAATGCCTCAAAAGTCAAGGTTTTTTCTATCAATTTAATTAGGGTCACGGTGTGTCAGGCTTTGAGAAAACAGTTGCACTCGTAGGAAAATTCACTGACAAGTTTTCTGACTCTGAAGCTATTATACCAAGGCAGCAGGTTCATCAAGCAGCTCTTGCAAGAGTAAACTGTAACAGCCAGCTCAATGTCAATTCTTTAACAATCTCTTTAAAATTCAAGGGTAGGATTCTCCCCCTCGGGATGCTTCAGTTTTCAGGGAGAACACACCCATGTGTTTTTTCAAACACCAGAGGAAGCAAAGCTTACCTTTTGCCAGCCGTTCCAATCTCTTGCCATGTTCTGGAGGTATGGCATACCTAGGAGAAAGTTAACACAGAATTAAAAAAAGAATTTACGAAATCACTCTACAATGTAAAAACAGGCAAAGAAAAAGGAGGCTACAAACAGGTGTGGTAATAACTTTTAGCACAGCACACCTACAATTCATGTCTGGAAACACAACCAGAATTTTGTACGTCTGGAAGGTATCAGTAACACATAATACATGGAAGAAAGCCAGTATTTTAATAAAAGTCCTTAGACACATTATATGATGTGTGTTATTTTCTTGCAATTTTTTTAAACAGCATCATGGGACTTCACAAGGTAGAAGGAAAACCGAGAAGACAAAGTGATGATATGGCACTGGAAAAAACAGAAATAAATCAGTATAGAGAATAGCAGACATGTCTTCTGCTG
Organism: Cariama cristata; assembly: GCF_000690535.1. Lineage (NCBI taxonomy): Eukaryota > Metazoa > Chordata > Aves > Cariamiformes > Cariamidae > Cariama > Cariama cristata. The sequence continues at coordinate 62,638 of NW_009600837.1, forward strand.
GAAAGATAGCTGCAAAACAAAACCATGAGGCCGAGGTAAAGATTAAAGAAATTTCAGACAGGATGAAAAGGTGTGAAGGAGGGTCTGTGCACTGGCATATCTACAGCTAATTAAGATAAACGCTTTCAAAGAAAACTGTGCAAACATTTTTCATTTTATTCAAAAAGGTAAATATTCTTTGCAAAGGCTGAAGCGGTCAATCCTTCTATCTATATCGGATTGTATTGTCTGATGTGAAATAACAGAACTGAACTATTCAATAATTTCCTTGATGAGGTGAATGAAAAAGCAGGGTCTTCTGAGGAAAACAGCAATAAAGGGTATAGCAAACAACTTCTACACTTTTTAAGGACAGTTTTGTTAGACTGGGATAACAACCTGAAAAAAACCTGCAAGAAAGCTTCTAATAGTTGCAGAAACAGTGCCATGTGTGATGATTATTTACAAAAATCAGAAAATTTTCAAATGGCTGTTTTTCTTCCCAGAAGTTGTTAGTTACCTTACTGCTTTGAAGCTATACTACCTCAATATTCTCGGAAGTAAAAATCAGGCAACTCAGATTTCATGCGTTCAGGTTATAATGAAGGAACTAAACACCACGCTACACTTAAACATGTTTAACACGATGACACACATAATAATGTCAATGGAATTTTGTAAATTATTGTTTACATAATGCATCAAATTAAATGTGACTCTCATACCATTTTTTGTAACAGTTGTGCATTTGTGAGAATGACATTTATTGCCAGCTATAAGTTTTGTTCAATGTGAATAATAAAAAATGCATTATTTTTGTTACTTCCAATAAAGATGTCAAAACTATCACGTCTCATTATAACAAGCTGAAAACAGGATATTGTAGTGGGCAACCGCACAATCTCAACCACAGGTAAACAGTATCGCTCTACTTATGATAGGATCTCTCAACATACACCTGATTTTAGAGGACTTTCAGCCAGTCCCCTTGCTCAGCTTCTCAATTTTCAAGTCTAACGTTTATCTACAACATAAGGAGAAATAGAGAGAAGTCATATCCCATATTGCTTTTGTATAAAACCAAAATTTACTGTCTGTGGTCTGGCAGGTTAGAAAGGATAAGAAAGAACAGAAATCATACATAGGATGGTTCAAGATTTAGACATTAAGCCGATTGAAACTGATGGTTTTTTAAAAAAAAAAAAAATCTAAGGGAAAACACTATGTAGCACCTAATCTTGTAAAATAACAAATATAGCAATGGACTCCCAACATCCTCTGACCAAAGTTTGACAGTGCCTTAAACTGCATAATTATCAAACAATTCAATTTCATTTGTCTGGGACAAAGCTAGGAGCTTTCATTTTACAAAGACCATTCATCACTTACATAAATGTGATAAAACTAATCCCGATCCAAAGCTCCTTTGTGGGATTAACGTCCCTTAAAACAGGGAAATGAGACATTCCATTCCTTCTGGGAAAAATGCTGCAGGATTGGGAAAGAACTAATTTATGGCTACAAGGCTGCCGATGATTAATGTAATATCCCCAGCCTACAATGCAACCTTCACTTAATTAGTGCCTGTAATTGGGAGTTGTAAAGATAAGATTAATTGAATCTTGAGGATGTTAAAAGTTTAATACATTGGAACATGGTTATTGTGTTATCTGAAACTGCAGACTGCAAAAAGCCAAGCTGAGCTTTAGAGAACGGTCCATGGAGAGACAAACAAAAAGGACTTGCTTGGATAGAAACCAGCAAGAGAGGAGGAATTTCCAGCTTATAAAAAAGAACTATATGTAATAATATACAAATCAGAATACCCTACCACAGAACAGTCTCCTGGTAATAGCTGACTCCAATTTGAGAAATTAACTTTTTTGTTTGGGCCAGTCTTTTAGGAAGCAGAGCCTATACATCCTTATACATTTATTCTTAAGAATTCAAAAAAATTAACTGCAGAAGAGAATTAAAAGTAGGTCAAATTCTGCTTGAAGTTACACTCACAAATCTGACTGATTTACATAAAGATAGGCAATAAAGAAAGAATTTGGGCTGCTATTTAAAACCAGTAAGAGACACAGAAGGCTTCTGCAAGTATTGCACAGATTGAGCTAGCTAGCTCAATCTAGACAGAAAATGATTGATTACAAGGTAGAATAACAATGGAGGCAACATGGAAAGATTAAAAATTGCTGCAATCAAAGGAGTACTGTTATTGAGCATATAAATATCCACGAAGGATGGCTGGCTTTTGTGTACGACCTTATGGTACCATCCTCCTGCTTTCACTATGAAAAACAGCCAGGCACTTGTTGGGGACAAAAATCCTTGACAGAGGGAAGTGACAAAATGCTGTCATTCGGTACAATTTGCTGCCACCCCTCTTGCACCCACAGGCTGGGGCTCAGATCAACAGGAAAACATCTTTAATTCCAGAGACAACTGACAAGATTACGCATGCTAAAGCATATCCAATAATTTCTTTTTCTATATGCATGACTTTCAATACTTTAAGGGGTTTTTTCCACCAAATAGTATGGTTATTTTCCTTCAGTACCCCAAGTCCAAATACTGAATGTAGTAGGTTTTCTCTAGGAAAATACCAAAAACACCCCATTGCATCAAAATCTTAAGTAAAAAAATACCAACACACATGTAAAACTACTTCCCTTCTCTGTCCCATTCAGATCATAGCACAAATGCATTCCATAAAGACAAGGAAAGAGAAGGGAAAAAACCCTCAAGACCAAATACCACTTTGATATCAACTGGCCACGAACGGGGCTTCGGGGAGACTGCTGACAGAAGCGGTTCTGCGACATCCCTCTGCCCGGGCAAGACTGAACCAGGCGCAGAGCAGGACTAACTTCAACCCAGCCTCGAGCAGACGCTTCCTTTTAACCACAGCAAAAACAGAGCAAGGATTTTCCATTGCCCCAAACAACCTAAAGAGAAGTGATGGTGGCAGCATAAATATTTTGACAGCCCTTCTGAAGAACCATCTTTTTATAGACTACTTCTGCTTTGGAGAAAAATTCTGCAACAGCCAAGAGAACACACAACAGTGCTAAAAACGCTGACCTTGAACCACCGCTTCAAGTGCGGAATCTGCCCCTTCTGATTCAACCTGGTTCCCCAATAAAAGCAAAGTCTACTTAAATAGCGCTAAACCAGCAACTGTTTTACGATACATCAAACTTCCAAGAAACCGGCCTTGCAAAGAAACCAAGAGACGGATGCCTTAAGTATTTACTTCCAATGGTCAGCCTTGCAGTGGCTGACCAAGACAAAGAGCCATGCTTAACCCGAAAACCTGCTACTCAGCAATTTGTCGGAGTACAGCATGAATAATGCCGTGCTGCTTTGCCAGGGAACGCAAGATTTACAGAATGGGGGGGGCGGAAATCTCAAGATAAAAAAAAGTTATAGTTGTAAGACTCAAATGTCATCTTACCCCGAAGTCAACAATCTGAAAGTAATATACTGATCCTTTTAAATTACCTTTTTCTACTCTTTCTACCAAAACAAGAGAAGGTCCCTGAAATGGATTACGTATCACTTCTACAAACATGGAATTTACTGTTCTATGTGAAAGACTTTCAGCTTCCAAACTTGTTTCACAAAGCCTAATTCCAGCATTTCGGATCTCTACTTCAGTGTCATTTTCTGACTTCTTGAGTATCCTGCAAACCTGGTTCTGACTGTAACTACCAGACACCAGGGTCACGGATCCAGAAGGTATTTGTCCCAAAGCTACAAATGTGTTAGACAATCATTTCCCAAAAAAAAGTTTGCTTTTGTTAACAGAAGTTTAACCGGACAGTCCCCTTTTTATCCTTAATACAAAAGAAAGATCCTTCCTATTTGCCATAAAGGATGTCATTAATAGTGTAATTTTCTTGGTGTTTTGTTTATTCCCCTGGAATGGCTTGATGGATGCGGATAATTATCAGACTATAAAAGCCAGCAAATGTGCTATTTTCTATCGCTCTAAATCATCAAACAAATAAAGTGTGAAACAGCATTTCTGAATACAATTTTCCCCTCTAATGGCTTAGAATTATTATCAGGAACAAGGAAAATAAATAAGCAAATGTCTTGTGAGTTAAGAATTAAACGAGTGTGTCAGTGAAAAGGAGCAGACAGCCCATGCTGGGATACAAGGACCAGTTCAGGAGCCATTAAGGGATGACATAACAGGGAATTCACTACGGCAGCCACTGCTTCCAGCACCAGGTGCTTTTCAGGGACTTTCCAGTCTAGCTCAGATTCTGCCCTCAGCGCTGCTTCTTCAAAGGGGGTGCAATTCAATTTTGTCATCTTCTTGGCCACTGATGCTACTAAAAACTTTATCCATAACAAAGGCAATCCTCAGCCTGCTCACACCCTCTCCGCTGGGTTCTCTCTGTTTAAGAGGAATTGCTCTCACCTGAAGCTCTCATTAGCTTTGGCAGAGGACCAGACCATCCTGTCCCTTAGTTCAACCTCCCCCCAAAGCTTCCAAGACCTTTTCTTGCTGCAGTCGTCACACGCACACAGAGTTTTTTGATACTTACACCTTGCCTCCCCACCTCATTACACGTCAGCCACTCCTTGCACCAACACAGAGCAATTAAGCAGTGATTAGACTACTAAATCTCACGTACCCCCTCTCTACTACAGACCGGGCACCATGGGCAGGAGGTTCAACCACAAGGTTTCGGAAATGTCACTTCGGTCCGATTCATGGGAGAAGGTAAGAAAGTTAATTTCACAGTGTCTGCCCAAGGTCTGGTCAAACAGGTCCCACACAGTTTAACATAACTGTAATTACTGAAATAAGGAACAGAAACAAAAAGAGAACAGCGCGTTTAAAATGGCTAAGACCATGTGTCAAGCTGGGGGTTAGTTATCTGTCTTCAAAGCAGATTTAGTTGTGCCAAGAATACTGACCCTTTGAAGATTCAAATGCCAACCTACTCTCAGTCATGACAGGCAGAATAAAAAGCTATTATTTCAATCTCCATAAGACAAAGTGTGTCCATAAATGAGTAATCTGAACCCTGACTTTCAACATCTTTAGCCCCCACGACAGCAACAATGCCTCCAAAGAAAACCCCTTAGTCTATCAAGAATATTTATGGCCCAACAGAAGCCTTTAAGAACCAGCACTACATACAGGGTAGTCCCTCATTTGCAAAGTTCATATCCTGCTTCCTAAGGCCTAATTTTTCTAAAACATAAAACACTTATAATACTACATCTCCTAGCATTATCAAAGTAAAGCCCAGAGCAAAGTTCTTTTTTTCCACACTACTGGTAAACTGTTTTGCAGCCTGTATGAAGAAAAAAAAGAGAAAAAGGGGGGGGGATTTGAACAAGAAGAATGAATTCCTCCTTCACTGATAACGCTGTCATCTCCCTCCCTTTCATGGTCACCTCTCTTCTCCTCACCTTTACTTTCCTCCATGTTTAACCTCCCATCAGCCCTCCCTCCCAGCTTGTTAAAAGACAGAAATCAACTCCCTTTCTTCTTCTCCTCACCAATACCTGAGGTTACCCCACGGTGAATCCGCTGCAAGTACCGAGTTTCTCTCCTCAAGATCACCGTCGGAAAGGGAAGTCTCTGGCCTCCCTCGTCCATCCCCTTCGGTGGTGGCTCCTTTACATCAAGAATATAAACACGTGCTCTGGAGATAAGATCGCACATGGATCAGAGAGCTCCTTGTTCCCAGGAAAGAACCTTTATCGAGTGTCTGCAGTTTTATCTTTAATGGATCATTTTACAGAACAATAGATGATGGAATTCAGTACCTTTAACCAGCAGTGTCAACGATTTCAAATAATGACATTTTTATTGAAATACACACAGGGAGAAAGATAAACACAGAGGCTGGGGAGTATCTGCTCAAAAAGCCATAATAAGGAGTAAATAGGTAATGACAGAACAAGATTACAACCACAAAACACACCAAATCAACCATCTTCTAAAGCTTCAGAAAAAAAAATGAGCTCTGCAGACGGCTGCTCAAATACAATCCTTTGGGAACCAGCACAGGAAGAAAATTAGGACAAAACCCGCTCAGAGAGGGCCTGGGTAGCAGTACGCATTCTCAGCACTTACACTCGACAAGATCTCTTTTCCTGGCACGTAGCTGCCTAATTACAAACCCCCTTGCCAAGCACAATACGAAGAAATGGCAAGCAATTTTGCTGCTACCAGAACAGTAAGCAAGATGAGAAACTTCCTCCTTCCTTTAAAAAACTGAAGTTTGTGCAATTGCAAACTCTCCATTTGTTTTCCAGTAATGATGAGCAGAATATCTCAGGTGACTCTGCAGTTGGGATCAAACCCTTATCAATTGACTGTTGGAAGATTAGAGTCAAACCTAACTTGTGCCAATCGCACACTGCTAAAGGACACTTTAACCCTTAAAGTTGACATGAGCCAGAAACAGAATTAAAGAGGCATTATTTTCAAGAAGTGACATTAGACAGTAGCTTTTTAAAATTCTGATTTGAGACTAATATGAATTTTCAAGAGGTACATCTGAACTCGTAACTACACGATTTCCCCAAAACAACTGAGCAACTGGCTACTTGCACGGTGTTTCACTAACCCAGAACTCAATGAATACAAAAAGGAGATTTTTCCAGAACTCAAATGCAATTTTTAAATACTATTTTAAAACAGAGAGTTTAATATGAACAGCCATCTGCTCTTGGAAAGAATATCAACGTACCAGTCCAGTTAGCTTCATAGCAACAAATGCCAGGCAAAAAGCACAAAATTACAAATCACATTGGAGTGACTCTTCCACATGTACAAAATAAACCCATAGTCTGCTTGTGCATGCAGTGAATGAGCAATACGAAGGAGGTATTTGACTAAGAAAAGGTGTTTGGGGAAAAACATTATGAAACCATTTATTCATTCAGTTCGGCCAAGATGATAATTGGTATACAATTCAACAGAGATGAATGACTACAATATTCATCCCCCTGCCGTTCTCCGTTATTTGTTTTGAAGAACTTGTTCACATCAGATTTATTTCCCAAAACTGGCAATCAGATTGTTAATTACTGGTTGCTTTTTGTAGTGGATACTGTACAAATATAAAGAAAAATCAAAGATTATGCTTCAAAGACCTTATTAAAAAAAAAAAAAACAACACACCTCATTGCAACTCAAAAAACAAGGAGAAAAAAGGTAACCAGGGGAGATCACAGATATTCCCATCTTGTACCAACTGGCCTGGGAGAGCTGCCTCCTTCACTGGGCACAGGCACACGTACACTCCTGCTCACTGCTTTTGGAAAAAAATACGGATAATCGCCTACAGCAGAACAAAAGAAATCTGCTCACGAGTAATCAAAGATATTTTTGGATTAGGAAACCCCTTGTGCTAGAGGTGCAACACCTCTACACACACATTCTTTTTCTTTTTTGAGGAAAAAAAACCCATTCCAAAGGTTTAATGCTCCTCATCCATCAAGCTGCATGGTTTCAAACTACAGCTACTACTTTGAAGCTAGCGCCTATGTTCTTGTCAGCATCAAAGCTAGAAGTGTAACAGCTAAGATTTGATAAAGATCAGTGACACAGTTTGTAAAGTTCCCTTTGTTTCTTCTACTTGATCCCCTTCGTCACGTTGATTGGCCAGTCAGAAACGAAGTGGATAGAAACCCAGCACATCTATTACTTAGAACATTAACTAGTTAACAATTGCACAGCACTCAGAGGAGGGAGAGTGCCATTTAAGTACTGTCATTACTATAGGCTTCCGTTATTTTTAACTACACTTGAACTGCACTTGGCATCGCCCAATGTCAATTTTTCTCTGCTGAGTAAAGAAAAAAATCCCCGCTGATTTCTGCCAACGTGTTAACAAAATGTGAATAAAGACAAAGCTCTGCAGTACCACTGTTGGTTCCTTCTGGTCTTTCCAACCCCTGCTTTCAGCGCCATGCCAAGCCAGAACTTGCAAGCTCATTCTCCCACAGGGCCCAAGTCAGATCAGGCTGAGAGAGTTCTATGAAGCATGGAAGCACATCTCCCTCCCATCTTGTCTCAGTGGCAGAGTGCACTGTTCAAAAGCCTCGGTTATTAAAACCAATCTGTGATCCTGTCAGACTTCCATAGATCTTCATTTCAAATCAGGCCTGAGCTTTGAGCAGACACTTTCAAAAATGCAAGAATGAGTTGCAGCAAGAGCCTTCTTGGATCAAAGACACGCTTCTCTCAATCCAGACTGGGACTACTGAGCTGTGATGAATTATTAGTGCTGGTGGAAACAGCAGTACATGCATTAAACACTGTGTCAGTGGAGTAGGAGCCCACTTGAAGACACTGCTGTAAAAACAAGGATGCGATCACACATCGGCATTGCCACCGTCCAAGTTATCGGAATGTACGAAGACCAACCAGAAATCAGAAGGATCTCCACTTTGCTAGGTTAGGTACAACAACCCACAAATGAACCCCAACCTCTAAGTTTATAATCTCAACAGACTAACTACACAGGCCCAGTAAAGAGGGACACACAATGCACAGACTGAAAACTAAAATGGCAGCAGAGTACATACTAATACCATGCCTTCTGCAGCGGATTTAGGCAAGAATAAGAAACAGAAAGAGAAGAGGACTCTGTGGGGGGAAGCACATACAGAGCACAGATCTGCGTGAAAGGAGGATGGGGAACGAATGGGTACGAGCAGACAGCTGGCTGGCTGAGGTAATTTCATTTGTTCTCTTACAGAGCAACAGTCCCTCCTCGGACAAGCTCTGTAGTTGATCCCATCAGTCCAAGACTCTGGCTTGATCTTCACAGCATTTTCTCTCAAAGTTAGATGCGGGTGAATGAAGAAAGGCAACACGCGAGTCCTACCTCCCCAGAACGCCATGCCCCCTCTGCATTGGAAAAGTTATCTTTTACCAATCTTGTCTACAACAGCATAATAAAACACAACAAAAATCTAAGGGTATTAAAAAGAAAAATCTCCGCTATTCCAATCGCAGGCACCTGATTGGGAAGATAATCCCCATAACACAAGTCAGAGCTCATTCAGTCTCTGTACAATATGCCGATCCCCTGGATTTTTAAAGCAGACGATCAGCTAGCACTGTTCCCTCTCTAATGAGACTGACATCATCCTTCACCCACAGCACCACCTCCAGGGCAACCAGCACCCCTCAGACCTGAGGGGAGCCTGGAGGAAGGCTTCTTTGAATATTAGTAGGACAGTGGGGTTTGTATTGATTAACTAATGACTGCGGTATATGAAGCCTGAAAGGCTGTATTAATAACTCGGTGCTGCGCTGCTCTCATTTATCAGTGAATTACAGGGGGATGCAACTCTGCATCTCAATATATCACTCCTTTCATGAATCGGAGCAAATCAACATGCACACAGGCTCTCAATGCAGAAAGTCTGTTCAAAAGCAGCTTTCACCTAACAGTTTTGGAAGAGGTAGGAGAGTGAAAAGCTGTTCTGCCTGACCCTACTTTATCTCGCTTTCCTTTTATTTCTTTTAATGAATATCACTGTTCCTTCCTCTATCCCTTTTATCAACAGAAAAGGGGCTTGCTTTGCCAGATCTGCCTGAGAGCAAATGGTGTTGCAGTTAATCTATAAATCAACCATCACCATAAATTCTACTCTTTCTCCATCCAAAACTGCAGAGCTGTAAAACAGATTACATGGGATAGCAGAGGCAGGAAGGAAATTTGTGAGCTGCAAGGAGCCCATCAGGGCCAAATAGCCTTCCCCTGCCCCTCCTTTCTCCCCCACTCCACCCCAACAAGCCTATAAATCTCTACTGTCGGGAGCAGAACACACGAACAGCAAATGGGCGCACACACTTAAGAGCAAGGCAACCTCACACACTTCGCATGGAAGGCTGATGCAGACCTTGGGGATCGACGGAGGAAAGGCTGTAGAATCTTCTTCTGAATTCCCTAACACCAAGACCTAGGAAAAGTAAAACTCAGGGGGAAAAAAATAATTCTCTGCATGGAGCAAAACGAAAAGTCATAGTGTAACAAAACCAAAGACCTCAGCTCCCTCAAGGGCAAAACACATATGTGATCCCAGCTAATCTAGCTTTAAGAAACTCACACGATCTCCAGGGTGCAAGGGTTACTGAGATCCCAATAATCAAGACTTATAATCACATCTGATCAACTCAGCAATTCAACCACCTTGTGCAATGGCCCCCTAAGGGAACGTAATAGAAAGCAATAAATGATGCAAGGGACAAGTGCCCTTCCCCCCTGCTGCCATACAATTCAGTATCAAACATTAAACCCAGCTGCTTTAAACGAGATTACATCAAGCTTGCGACAAACTGCAACATATGTGAGAGTGTGTTAAAGCAGAGGGATGGTGCAGAATACCACACGGGGGAAAGGGGGATAAGGACCCAGCATCCTGCGCTGAAAATGAAGAAAGGGAGACGCTGGAAGAGTTAAGCTCCATGACTGTATTAGGTCATGTTCTTACTCCAAGACAGTTTTCCAGGGATTAACGTTTTCTGTCCTGCAGGGAGGACAGGACAAGAGTTCCGACAAAGACAGCTGCAATGCTCCCTAAGACAACAATGAAAAATAAAATCATCAGTGAGATCCCGAGCACTTGCATATCTGCAGCTGCTTTAGTATATGCTTTTAGCCAAGAATAAAGCGGGCTGCTTTTACAATCCTCTCCCAGGGGAACAATCATGTCTTGCTTTAACTCTCCTCATCATAACGCTGTTCGAAAATGTGAGGTTTCCCTATTGATGGCGGTATCAGTAACAGAAACTACAAGTATATTAAAGTGGAGATGTTACAAGCAAGTCCTCCCATGGACTTGTTCTCCTTGATTCCTACAGACAGACCTACCCTACACCGGGAACCTCGCTGGACACCTGGAGGAAAGCAAGCAGAAATTCCAAAATACTTTAATCAACAAAGTTTTCAGGTAACTCTATGTACTTTCAAGTAAGTAGTCTTAAGACTCTTACAAGGCAGAACTCCAGAAGTGTTTTTTAAAATGTAATTAATCACTGCTTTCAACAATCACTGCTTTCAACTAATCATACTATTTTAAAATTCCTTTGGTAATTTGTCCTTAATGCCACATAAACTGCTGTTCTGGCATAAAGTGTACTTTGTGATATCAAAGCCAAATAGATTAGGCATGATCCACTTTCAGCAAGGGAATCTTTTGGAGAGGAGACCATATAACTTAAAAGCTAAAGCTGGCTCTCTATTTTAATTAAAGGAGATTAAACATCCATCATGATAAGGAAATAGGGACATTTTATAACATCAATTACCATCCTCGGTGTCACTCTGGTTTACCACCTGCACTTTCTGAGAGAAAGAATACAGTATAACATCCCATTAGAACATGCACAAGGTATATTAAATATTGTTGCTATACAGCAAGATCAGTCACAAAATATCTGAGAAAAATAACCTTATTATCCAGTCAGGTGTTACAGTGTTGACAAAACAAGATACAGACATTACACCTCCAAAGTGTATCCATCAAATTCACATTACTGAGATGTAAAGCTTCCTTCGGCACTTCCCTACCACAGGAAGCCCTCAAGGTAGGCATTGCACATTTTTATAGAGATGAAATGAAGTGCTGGTGGAGTATCTCAGTGTTTAAAAATATGCTTTTGAAATTGAAAGGGCTGAGATGCATACGTTCCTCAAAAGAATGCCGTAATAACCATGAAGTATTAGGCTTGGCATTCGGTTTTGTTGCTTCTGTCATTATAAAAAAAAAAAAAAATCAGTCTCCTGTTAGCATCGTTTGACAATATGCTCTATTTTAGATCCTAGTATATGAACCTGTAAGGTAACTATACATAATATGTGTAATTGATACAGTAAAAACTCCTACCACAAGAGGTTTAACATAGGGCTGCAGAATGAAACACATTCAAACTTTTGAAAAAACTGAAGACGGACTATGAGAAGGCTGTAATTAAACCAATGACAGGGGGACACTTTATTGTAATTTGAGAAACAAGCAAGGAAGAGACTCAATCTGGCAGCTCCCGGCCCGAGAAGCTTAACATGAAGTTACACAACAGCCCCCAGTTCCTGGTGCATTCGACAGAAAATGCCCACACCTTCCATTCTACCTCTTCAGCCTGTCAGACTGATTTTCCAGTTAAAAACAACAACAGCGCGACTACAATGAGGACCAGATGCATACGCCTGAGAAACGGCACATCAGAAAAGATGATCATCTTCGATACCAGGCAAGTATAGCCCGAAAGGAGAAGTATGGAAATCTTTGCAGCAGCAATCATTACGGCTAAAGACACGTAACAGTGCTCATTCTTCTTGGTACAACAAGACAGAATTTAAGAAACAAATGCATTGCACTCTACAGGCATAGGTAAGTCATTTAATGAGACTGGAAAAAAGCTGTCTTCCATTAACCCCTTTCCTTTCGCTCGTCACTGGACGACCCTTTACTGCTCAAGTTCCTCACTTAGTGCTGAACAATTTTTTAACCCACATCATCCCCAGTGACACAACTCACAGTGCTGCAGCCTGTTCTACTCTGCTTATGGGAAGAAACAGCACAAGAAAGTGTTGGCAGCAGGACTTCTCTGCAGTGACAGAGACACACATTAATCAAGGAACTGAATGACCAAGCAGATGCTCATTAGCTGTACAAAGAAGCCCCCTTCAGTTGCTGAGCCATACACATTTATTTTAACTGTAATCCCAACAGTCCCCAAAGCACCTGTTTTGTAAGAGGTATAACCCAAAATTCCAAAGACGGAAATGAAAGACACATACGAAAAAAATACCTCAGTAACTATCCTCCCTAACCCATGAGACAGATTCCTTTTCCAGCTTATCTTTGTCCACTGAGGTGGCTTCTCATGGTCCAAACACATCATCCAGACCTCCCTGAGGAGGTACTTCACCTCTTCCACAGCAAATAAACAGAGATTTCTTGTAGAACGCACTTGAACAAGGCCTGGGGGGCAACCTCAATTGGCTCGATTCCTTTCTCGCCTTGCCTTCCTAAGGAAACAGAGCTGGTGGCTCCTCACCACTCCTACACGCTACCCGGCAAAGCAGGGCTTTGCTTGCACAGCCTGGATTAAAGTAGCCTAAGATAATTTACGAGAGACACGAAGAAAGAGTTACGGTTTTTAACAGACAATTTTGAAGCAGAATACTACCAATATACAGAGTCCTTGGTTTCGCTGTATAAATATCTCTGACAGCCAAACAATAACTCTGCCTTTTATTTTAGAGCTCAACCCCAAACCGGTAGACTTCGTAACTCTCCACACTCCTGCTACTCCCCGAGGTGCTCCTAAGATGATCACTGTCAGAGTCAGAGAGTCTATAAAAAGGATGAAGGAAGCTGGGAAATTTCCACAGAGGCGGTGCCAGGAAAACAGAACTAACGTTTCAGCCACCTTTGAGTAAATCCAGGCTGCGCCACTGGAATTTCATCACTGCAGTCCAAGAGCTCCCCCAGCTGAGCTCTGGGATGAGCACACTCACAACCAGAGGATGGGTGACGTACTCGGAAAGTTCGAGGTCTGCTCAAAGGGGTATTCAGATCGACTCCTCAGAAGCCAATGCTTGTTCACAGAAGAACTTATTAACAGACGCTGTCAGAGCGAAGAACAAGGAAGAAATAACTTGGGCAAGTGGCATACTCTTGCCTTATGCTTAAGGGAACAGCAGGGAGGTCTGCCAAACCAGCAGTGGCATCCTGTCACAACACATCTAGTTTTGTGTTACACACTGTCATCTATACAAGAAAACTCCACTGAATGGGAAAATGTTTTGCCCAAAACATGGCCTGCCCTCAAAATCCTCATTTTCCTCCAGCTGGGTAAGGTTTATAGAACTAGTTACTATAAAAGAACTATACAAACATGGAATGGCCGGTGGATGAAAATCCTCTCCTTTTTAAGTGGGGTAAAAGTATCTTTTTTTAAAGGAAAAAATAAAGAAACAACCAACGAAAATCCAGCCAGCTGCAGAGCAGGTTTCTGCTTTGATCTTTAACCAGCAACACCTGAGCTCCTTTACAAGAAGATTTTATGATTTCTCTTCTCTATTCCAAGTATAAGCAGTAGTGACTGAACTCTTCAACAACTGAAACCCCTCTTAGGAGAACGATAGGTGTTCCCCAGCATCTCCCCCAAATCCATAGAAGACTAGACAGAAATAAATGCTACCAAGAACTTCTAAGATTCAGTACTTGCCAGATACAGTTTTCTATCTACAGTTTCCACTTCTTTCCAATTCTTAACCTCTTCACACAAACATGCTACGCAAAGGTGTTTTGGGTTTTACTGTTTGGAGGTTTGTTTTGTTTGTTTCTCTACTATGCAACCTGTATTTCCCACAGAAACAACAGCAAACATAAGGATGTAAGGAAAAAACACTGTTTAGCAAAGATGAGGCAAAGCTTCCTGCAATGAGTTTATCATCCTTATGATATAAACAGTACGTGGACATCTACATACTGTAGTTACAATACTCAAAAAAACCCAACCAAAACCCAACCCCAAAACCCCACCCACCCCACCAAATCCAACCATTAAAAAAAAAACCAAAACCAAAACACTAAAAAACCAAACCAAACCAAACAACAAAAAAACCCAACAGCATGAAGTTCCTAAGATGCATGCAAAAAGAAAAACAGTTTAGGTCAGACTACAATACTTCACGTATACTCCATTTAGCATCTGTTCTCTAACTTACGCTCACAGAGTTTGTGGAACAGCCATTATTTTCATGCTGTAACCAGTTTCTCTTTTCAAGGTAATCTGTTCTTACTCCTACTTTTTGAAAGTGATAAGCCTATATCCTGGGCTCAGAACAAAAAGCAAGCAAATCATTGATGAGGCAGAACTGATTAACACACAGGTATGAAAGGAGCGGTCAGAGCCAGCCACGATGGCATCACCCGAACACAAACCTCAGCTCAGTTGCTCCCACAGCCATCAGAGCAGCCAACTCTCGTGTGCTGCCGTGCTGAAACCACCACACACACTACAGACAATGCTGGTTTTGCTGGTGGTCACTGGGCTGTGGGCAAAGGAGAGCGTGTGCTTCTGCTGTACTGGTGGCACCACCTACTGGGGATGGGGACCGAATAAAAGCGGTTCGGAATGAACGGCTTCTGAAGATGCAGGAAAAAACTGACAGTATCTAAAATGAGAATGTTGTCTCATTTCATTCATAATCCACAGATACGTTTCTTGAGATCAAGCTTGTTTAACTGATGTTATTGTAAGAGATTTTGCAAAATCCTTGTGCATCTGCCTGAAAGAGGGAGACTAAGCATCAGGTATGCTGGGGAAACAGATTTTCTGACACGTTGGAAAGATTTTTAAAATTCACATCAAGACTATAGCTGAACGTTACAGATACAGCCCCTCCTTCCGCTCCTTTTCAAGACTGTAAAAGAACACTATATCCATTCATTACAGCCTCTTTGCTCTTGGTAGCTTTTATATGCCCAGAGGCACTAACAGCCTGGAGCTACTGGGTGTCACTGGGGACTCATATTGCAGAGAGATGGGAGGAACTTGTCTGCCCCTGCCAGGGCACAATGACGGCAGCTTTACAGTGACATTTAAGATCTAATTTGCACGCAAATGTCAATATTTATTAGTCACATCAAGATCTTCAGCAAAGCTCTTCTGGGTTGCTAAGTCTGTGTGGCTAATATTTTTAAATAGGAGGCTTGAGAAAGAAGAATGCCAGTTCTTGGTAACTTATTCCAGATTTCCTGGTTTCTTAATTTCATCCTTATCTACTGATTATTTTTGTGGAAAGTTATGTCCAACTAGTCTATGCATCAACAGTGTTGAAAAATGCTTACCAATATTCTAAGAACTGACCATGACAAAGTAACACTTTCACTTACCTTGTCCCTGGAGTTATATGTATATTTACATATTTAAATAATGGAAATTTTAAAGTAACAGATGTTTCCTGCCTACCGCACAATGCAAAAACAACAGTCTTTCACTATTAAAGCGCACCTGAAGCATCCACAAATTCCCATCACCATTTGCTCTCCCACATCAGAGGGAATGCTCTGCTGGGCATAAGTTTTCAAAAATCCCCAAGTGTTGAAATCTGTTTTTAATCATGATGTCAATAAGTCTCCGTAATTCTGCTACTTTTCTAGAAAAGTCAGGAATTAGGCCTCTGAGCAAGTCAGCATGAAAGAAAGTAAAATTGCTTTCAGATGTAGATTAGGACAGGAGAAAACAAATGGGAAGTGAGAGACTAGGTAAGCCTGATGGAATTAGGTAGACCTGAAGAAAAGGATATTGCAGTGGTCTCTACGCAGAGGGCAAAGGCACGTAACCACCATCTATTAGTACTCTATCACTTACCAGGATTTTGGCTCTCCAAAATGCAAGTAGTTGATACTGTAGAGATCCATGTCCTCTGTATGCCAAGCAAATGTTGTCTTCCACATCCCAAAGTAGAGGTAGGGAGTGTTTACACCTTCTATGATAATGCCACACTCATGTTCCACCATGTCCAAGAGGGTGTTCAGATTGCCAATATTCCATTCTTCCACATCCTGTAATTCAAAAGAAATGTTTTGTACTGGAACATATCAGGACTTGCTATAGCAGAACAGTAGCCCACAGCTTCCTTTCAATGCCTTAAAATGTGGATATCCTAGTGTTATCGGCATTAATTTAACTCCACCTGCTTCCAGACAGCTTACTTTTAATGTTCGTCAGTAACCACGAAAAGCATGTATTATTACTACTTTGTGGCAAAGGGATTGATTGCTAGCTTCTCACTAAATGAGTTCTCTGAAGAGGCACTTGTTCTGTGTGATACCCTACCATTAAGTAACTGTTGTACGGATAAACACAAGATAAATTCTCTCAATGACATATTCCATCCAGATGTTCTTCACCTGATGAACATGTATCACCTGACGAGCAACACTAGCCTTCAACAGGCCCAAAGTGGCAGCGGCCTCTACATCAGCTCAGTGCTTCAGATAAAGAATAGGGAAAACAGCCTTGCTGTTATCAATACTCAAACAGAGAGGGCAATAAGAAGTTGTTCTAAATCTGATAGTTGGTTTTCTCTACTTCAACATAGAATAAGGAAGTCACGTAAACTGGTACAAATCTTTAACCTTGAGATTGCCTGAAGAGTAATACAATCTTCAAAAGGAAACTACCAGTCTCCTTCACACTCCTCCTGCCCAGTGTACTTAGTACGCATGCAAGTAACCGATAAGATATGTGAGCAATCCCAGGTTCATGCCACTTGCTGAAGTTAACTGCAAGACAGTGAAACTCAAGCTGCTTAAGCTTGAAAAACTTTCTAAATGAACCTGAAAAAACCAACAGGGGCAGGGGATGAAAGGGCTGAAGAAAGGAAGCGGCTGAAAAGCGAGATGAGAAGTGAGATGATGTAGAGGGAAAATGTTTTTCATGACTCTCACACCTCAACGCTTGCAGCAGTGTCAGTAATTGGGCAATAGGAAATGTTCTTTAGGTGTGACTGGTAATTGAATTATTTAATCTCTGCTTATAGGAACTTGAAGGAAACACAATGTATATTCAGTGGATTGCAGAAGCTACTTCTCCTAAAGTTTCCGTTTCTGCCTGGTTATGTCACCTTCCCTGATTACACCACGGACAAGAATGTGATTCTCTCATCAAAGCACCAAATACTATGGATAACTTTGATGTCCATGGCTGTGAAGACCTCAGGTATCTATGTTTCTTCCAATTAATTCCATATTAAATCATATTGATAATAAAAAGACACTTTTACATTAACATTCAGTTCATACTGCAATCAGACAACACTCCAAAAAAGGGCCACTTTCCACTTAAAAGAAAACTACAGAGGAAGGGTACTGCTTTAAATTATGTCCCTGAAGAGAGTAAGATAAGCAACCTTTATTCATTTACAGCAGAAGAAACTAAATAGTATTACTTTAAGCATAGGACGCAAATTTCACCAAAGAAAAGCTTAAACAATTTGAATTGTAAAATAATTTAACACACAGGTGCATTGTATCCTAATATAGCTGCCTACAAAGAAAAAATCCAAATGCAAATATTTTCATTGTTAAGAATCAAAAAAAGTATTTTTGATGAAGCACCCAATTGCTTGAAATGCTGCTTTTTTTCTCGCTCTCTAAGGTGCTTCAGCAGAAATCTCTATTTTGTTCTCTTAAAAAAAAAAAAAAAACCAACCAAACCCTAGCATGGTAGAGATCAGGCTCAGTAGCTTACTTTTAATTTACCTGCATACCATCACATGTATCTGGGCACATCATTATGATCTCAGTCCAGTTTTAACAACCTTTTCTGCGAGCTATATACAATTTTTGGCCACACACTTCATAAGAACTTGTTTAAATCACTTTTTTCCTCATTTTTCTAGTAAAACTAAGCTTTTCACAGCTTCCATTGACTTTATTATCCCAAATAGTGGGATCCGAAGGTGGGAAGTTTAGTCACATTTTTGTAATGGGAGAAAAACAAAGACATTATTTACCTTTTTTTTTTAAGGTTGCTAAATCAAATAAATTCTGAATTACTGTTCCTTAATAAGAAAAGAGCAATAAGGAAGTCAGTGTCTCCCTATTTAAAATAAATAAAAGCGGAGCATTTGACTTACGGCATCATACAGCGAGCCACTGATATCAGCCCCATAAATTGGTGACACAAATGTGAGATTCTTCCAGTACTTGCGCTCCAAGTCTTCAAAATCTTGATGGCGTGGAGTACAATACCTGGTAAGAATATGGAAAAGATAAGGATGTAAGAACTCCTAAGGAACAATCATCACAGACAGATAAACAACTGAAAAGAAGCATGCATTTCAAAGCAGGCACACTCAGGAGGTTACTGAAGGTGCATTTCATTTTTCATTCTACTCAGATTCATACAATTTACTGCCTTTTAAACCTTTCTACAAAACCGCTTAGTGCACACTGACAAACAGGATGTGCACTTAATGTAAAGCATCAGATCCCCACCCTAAGGATGCATGGGACGAAGTTATTACACAGGGAGCTGAAGGCACGTAAAGCACTCACGTATATGCTGCATTAGCAATATTTCAAAGTTGACTGCATAATGTCAGTATTGCTAGAGTTAAAACCCAAGGTACTCCAGAGCTCTGGGAAAGTGAGTCTGGAAAAAGGATGCGACTGCAGCTTGTATCAGTCAGATTGTCCCAGCTAACGGAAGTGCTCTGCGAAGTTCCCAGTCACTTCGGAAGACGCTCACGTTATTCATATTAGCTCAGGCACTCCAAGATACTTGTATTTCTACCTCAGCAATGGAACACACTTTCCAGAGCAACCATTAATACACCGAGAGCTCTTCTTTGAGTCTTAAGCCATTCTTTTCAGGCAGATTCTTAGCCAAATACTGACTTTGAAGAATTTGTCTATGAAAACTTGCTTGAGATTCTGGATGGAAAAAGCAGTTTCCTCCAATGCTTCCCATTTAACAAGGCTGCATTTTCTTTCCAGCTTGTTTGTAGAAAGAAAGGTTTT